>NC_085860.1:14373222-14443222 GCF_034702125.1 Engraulis encrasicolus
GAGAGAGGGGGATAGCGAGAGAGGGGGGGGGGGGTTGCGCGCGAGCGAGCGAGCGAGCGAGCGAGAGAGAGAGAGAGAGAGAGAGAGAGAGAGAGAGAGAGAGAGAGGGAGAGAGAGAGGGAGAAAGGACAGCACGATCACCTGAGAAAGCTCTTTTGATCAGACGGCCGGCCGTCGTGCCTGCTGCACTGGGAGAGAGCAGCTGATCCCCCTGCCTGCTCGCCTGCTTGCTGCTCGCTCGGCGTAGAGTCGTGAACAGGGCTGGCCAATGTTTAGGCAGCAGCATCTGACTCCTCTTAGCAGGGTGTCGTCATCAGCTCAGTAAACAACCCATGATAATCTCACTCACTCCCCTCGCCGCCTCACTCCTTTTTTCTTTCCTCCCTTCACTTCCCTCCCTACTCCACACACTTACGGCCTCACTACTACTCCCTCCCTCTCCTCGCCGCCTCTCTCCTCCCTCCTCCATTCCTGACTTGTCCACAGTTACGGCCTCGCCATAGGCAGTCTACTCCCAAACACCACCACCCGGGCTCGCTCTGCAGATCTTACAAAAAAAAAAAACAGCCAACTCATCAAAGCCTTGAAATAACCAGCAAAAATGTCTCTTGCATTTAATTACCGCCTTAAAACAGATCAACCTCAGCTTGATTTACTTTTTCTTTTTTTTTTGCTTATTTTAAGGGCGCTTCAAGAAAACTTGTGTTGGCTGCGTTTCAGCTTGTAAGCCTAGCATCTTAGAAGTGTTTACTTGTTATTCCCTTGGAGCAGCCTGTGATTTGGCAACAGCGCGAGCAGCATGTCTTTTAACACACACACACACACACACACACACACACCACAGGAGAGAATCCTACACTGAGTGCAGTGCACTCCCATCCTTTCGGTGCTGTTCAGAGTTCCAGGGTGCTTTGTGTTAAGTGCAGCAACTGCCCCGTTCCCAATGGGCTACATCAAGCCATGAGTCACTGGACATGGGAGAGTAAATAAAAAGGCGCCCAAACCAAAGCGCATCTGCTCGTCGCCCAAAAGGCCACGCCGCTTTATCACTGGCCCGTAAGTGCAAGCTGAGGACAACCGGAGCTTTTTATCCCTTTTAAACAGCGTTCTGTGGCAAAGTGGCGCTAAATTGAAACCTGTCAGCTCAGTGAAGCGAGGAGAATGAGCTTGATGAAGATTTTAATAAGGCTCACTCACAGACAGTCACACAGTGGTGTTGGAGGGCTTCCCATCCCTTGACATGCTCTGCCCCGGTTACCGTGGCCCAGGCAATATGGGATGGCTAGCACCCCCTGTGGATGTAGCCTCGTCCACTGAGGCTTGGAAACTCAATTAGGTCTCGCTCTCTCTCACACAGAGAGAGAGAGAGAGAGAGAGAGAGAGAGAGAGAGAGAGAGAGAGAGAGAGAGAGAGAGAGAGAGAGGAGAGAGAGAGAGGAGAGAGAGGAGAGAGAGAGAGAGAGAGA
Source organism: Engraulis encrasicolus (assembly GCF_034702125.1). Taxonomy (NCBI): domain Eukaryota; kingdom Metazoa; phylum Chordata; class Actinopteri; order Clupeiformes; family Engraulidae; genus Engraulis; species Engraulis encrasicolus. The sequence goes on from NC_085860.1 coordinate 14,374,688, forward strand.
GAGGAGAGAGAGAGAGAGAGAGAGAGAGAGAGAGAGAGAGAGAGAGAGAGAGAGAGAGAGAGAGAGAGAGAGACATCAAGCCTTTGTACCGCTCGTTCAGTTTTTAATTGAAAGCACTCAGCCAGAAAAAGTGGACACAGCCAACACAGCCCAGCAAAACTAATCTAAGCTAAGATCGGCACTGATGACTCCCAATCTAATCCAGTTAGGCCTCCTAATGTCACAGATTAGCCGAGAGCGTCCAGCCTCATGGGGTTCCATCAACTAGACACCCGGATTAGAGAGGCTTTGACGCCTGTCAATTACCCATCACTTAACTCTGGCCCAGTTGGTTGGCAGTACTGTTGGGGCAGCGCAGCGCTTGTTTAGGCCAGTTACACACCAGAGTGTGGCATGGCGGCAGCGAGAAGACAGCGGTCTTTCAGAAGAATCTCTGTTCTACCCGGCCTTTCCGTCCGGTACAAACAACCCCCCACAGCCAATGCTATTTTGCCATCACCGTTCCTTTCAACGGGTGGCCGGCCGCCACCATGAAAATTCTGCTCGAGTTGGATTTTCCAAATGCAGCGTGGCACTGAGCAGTCTCTTGTGCAGCTACCGCCCAACTACCGCGGTGTGGAAGGACTAATCTGTTTCAATGCATTTTTGCACGACTCTGCTGGTGTGAAAAGGCCCTTAGTCTGCTTCTCCACAGTATTTTAGTCCCCATACATTATTATTATAAAGCAGTGGTGTTGCCACTAATTATGTCCTTATTTGCAAATCGCTCTAAATAAAAGCGTCTGCTTAACACCATGTAATGTAGTGTTTGTATTCCATGCAGATCTGCGTCCTCCTTCCCCAAAACAGAACTCCCACCACTATTCATTTCAATGATGACTTGTTTGGTGGGACCGACTGCAGTCAGAGAATCTTCATTAAGAAAACCCATGAAATTTCTGGCATGCCATCAAACCACGAGGGGCTGCACACAGTCAGTCAAGAAGAGTCTGGCATGTACTATACAGGAGGAGCAGAGAACGAAGAGTGCCTTGGAGCCAGCGGCGAGCCAAAAAAGGCATTAACGCGAGGCAAGAAGCGAGAAAGCAAGCAAGCAAGCAGCCGCTTCCAAATTAAGAGGGAGGTGCAAAACGATCTCCCCACGCACTCTTCACGTCTTCCAAATTCAATCTGTGCTCCAGAGACTGGCTGAGCTCACTAGACAAAAAGGTGTCAAGCAACAGCGCCCCGAATTCAGGGGATTAAGGCAAATATTTGGCTGAGCATGACATGACATTCCCATTCCTAAAATGCAATTAGTTAAAGGCTTGGAGATTGAACTACATCCTGGCAACTGTAGGCCCAGCTCTTGTCTGGCTGCTTTGGTCATCTCACCAAATGGGAAATCAAATCAATGCCTGCCATCAGACCTCCTGATGCATTGCTTTCAGATCCCAGAGCCACATCTCATCACATCAACCCATCATGTAAGCTTATGCATGAAGGAGGCTGCACAAGGCATGCACTTCATACAGCTCAGGGTTCTAGCTAGGATGAAATTATAGCGTGTCGGTCGAGGGAGCGAAGCGACCGAGAGGGGGGGTTGGTGCGGAAGGGGGGTTTCCCCCCATCCGCGGTGCGGAGTTTTTGACATTTTAAGGTAAAAATAGGCCATTCTAGGGGTACCTAAAAGGTAAATTATCAGTGTTGGGTTGCAGTAATGTAACTACTTTTTTCTGATAAAAGTAGTGTAGGCCTAACGAGTTACTACTAAAAAGTTGGTAACGAAACACCGTTGTCTGTGAACTTTTGCGATTGGAGAGGTAAATATGACTCCTAGTGTGAGCAATGGGTGTTATATAATGGAAGAATTGCTCACAAGATGATACAAGCATGAAACTTGGCACAGGTGTTCATTAGGACATGCTTATCAATATCAGGGGTGGAGCCACTGAGAAATCCATTTTGCATAGCAACGGTTGCTAGGTAAAGCATTTTCCTTAGCAACCAGCATCAATGATGCCGTTTCTGATTGTTTTTGTGGAATCAAAGCATCTGTATCTTGAGTCATTGTCCTAAAATGACTGTAGCAATACTTAAAGAGGTTATATACTGGACGTGTACCATAATGTCCCCTTATGATGTAATTTTATCCACCCAAAATCATTGTAATTATGTGAATAATAACATGTAAAATGATAACTTCTTTTTTAAATGATGTCAAGTGAAATAGGTTTTACAAATGTCTCTATATGGTAGGTCTATCTTTATATTATATACATGTACCAAATACTGCGAACTGACAAGAGAAAAATAATTTCAGAAAGAAAGAATGCATACAGTACAGTATGGTATACCCTACATGCGCTGTCATCTGACAGTGATCCTTGTGCTTACCCCACTATTATTAAATAGTATATCTAAAACTAAATGGGCCACACATCTCTAGAACAACTGTAATATTTTCTCAACCTAAATGGCCTAATTATATGTTATAGATAAGGTAAATATAAGTTACATTTAAAACAACAGATAATATTTGGAATGAAAAGAAAAGTGTTTCTCCTACCCCGTTAATAATGTTACACCCTACTGATTGTATATTGTAGCCTATTTACAAAGTTAAAAGTACCAAACCTTTCATTTCTATATAGCCTATACCACTAAACTAAAATATTTCAGATAACTGGATTACTATTGACATACTATAGTTAGACAGAGTTCAATTTAACATTTTAAATTGGCAGAATTTCACTGCCAAAGCCATTGTTTTCTCACAGTCAGCTTTGTGTAGTAGGTGCATTTGAGATGCACATGAAACCATTAATAGTCTTGACATCTGCTCTATCAAGAACGATTCAGCAACAGGACAAATTGTACTGGCTTCAGACAAACTTGATCAAAGAAACTTCCACTGTGCTCAGCGAGTCCATCCCCACTCAGCCAGAGAGGGCAACTGCCAATACGGCACCATATGCCTGCCTTGCAATAGCCAACTGCCCTCTTGATATGCTGCGGCAGGGTAGCCTTGGTGAGTGGGAGTCATTTTGATCGCAACTGTTTAGAGAAGCCATGTTCTTAAATGGCTGTTGACCTTCTTGAGATTGAATCAGAAAACTCACACCTTGACCATTTCTTAGGGAGGTGTCACACTAACAACTGTAGAGAAATATGAATTCTCTCACCATTCCTTACCTCAACTAGAACAGAAGATGATGCTTAGAATTAGGAGTGAAATGTTCCTTGAGCATTGTTCAAGGGTACACATACTAGATATGTGTTTAAAGACCACACACATTCTGACCAAAACCCTCACCATTTTGCACGATTCACAAACATTGTCTATAGCAAGAGACTGGAACTGGTTTTCAGTGTTCACAGTCTGAGTTCCACAACTAATAGTCTGCATGTACTGTAGGCCTATATGAGTATTCTTGCATGCATTTACGAGTATGCTTACTGTATGTTATAATTACAGTAATATCAATGGGAGAACCACACTGACCGCTCAGCACCACACAGACTAGCATAGTTTGACATGATATGAGGTACGATAGGGGTAGTCATGGGTAAGGGGTTAGGGTGTCAGACTTGTAGCCCAAAGGTTGCCAGTTCGACTTCCGACCTGCCAGATTGGTGGGGGGAGTAATTAACCAGTACTGTCCCCCATCCTCCTCCATGACTGAAGTATCCTGAGCATGGTACCGTCCCGCCGCACTGCTCCCTTGGGGTGAGTGCTGTGTCACAATGACAATGGGAGTTGGAGTTTCCCAGTTGGGCTTTCACTTTCACTTGTGATGCCATTGTTTTCAATGGGACACCACACATGCCGCTCAGAACCAGAAAATGAACTTGCTATATTTTCAAGTAGCAGGATTTCCATGGGCCCCGCCGCCCCAACCAGGCCACCCCATGGTCAAAACTCTCCTGATGTATAGGAACTATATCAGAAAACAGACAAAATTATAAAAATCTATGTTCAACCTATCCTACTCATTGTAAATGAGTGCTTAGGCCACTGTTGCCTACAGTATCAACTGTGTTGTCTGTGGCAGTTAACGTTAACTGAAATGTATTGGTTTTACTGTTCAGAATTTTCAAGTGTACCTGTTTTCTTAAATGTGGCATGGCAGGCAATTGCCTTCACCTTTGAGTGCTGGAATACTACAATTCTAGGAATTCCTCAATTTCCCTTCATTAGTGATAGATCAGAAATTATGTAGGTGAATAAGTGAATCTTACATCCCATTTCGAGATGGTAATGCATGCATGGTAAATGATTTTAGATGAAGTATTATGTAGGCATGAAGGTTTGTTACTTTTGTAATTTAGATATGCAATGTACAATGTTTGCCAAATGTAACAAATTCCTATGCTGATAACTTGAATTGTTGTCCTTTAAGATTTCCTTTCTTTGCACAGCTCTCCATCTTATGTATAGACTGACTGTTTTTACATATGGATTGAAGAGTATTTTTTCATTCACAAAATATCAAGTGTCCCCACTTTTTGGAAACCAGTTTGTATCTTAATATGTTGTAGCACCCAACTCACCATACTATAGTGATCAATAAAAAGCTACAAGGGCATGTCAAGAATCACTTCGCTAGGTTACACTTTACAACATAGCACTTTACTAACTGTGTTCATGTATTCTTTTTGTCTTGCCAAAATGTTTTGAATTTAGTCAGGTGGCTTGACAAGGTACATGTATAAGGATAAAGACAGGCCTGATGTGTAGTGACACGTGTAAGCCATATTGAGACATTATATCTTCAAAAAGTAAATAGAGAAGTGTACTGTATATTGTATTTTTCACATAATTTCTATGACTTCAATTGTGAAAATGACATGAAATGGGCTATTGTGACACATGCTGCTAATGTATAATATCTTGAAGGATTAATGTAGTGATTTTAGGACACGCGATCAAGATTCAGACATCACAATACTACTGAATTGCTCAGAACCTGTTTTCACTGATGCTGGTTGCAACTGTAAGGGAAATGGTACATATTTGTAATATATAGCCTCTTTCAACATTTCCACAGTGATTTTAAGACAATGACTCAGGGTACAGATCCCTTAATAACACAAAATCAATTAGAAACAGCACCATTGATGCTGGTTGCTAAGGAAAATGCTTTACCTAGCAACCGTTGCTATGCAACATGGAATTCTGAGTGGCTCCACCCCTGATATTGACAAGCATGTCCTAATGAACACCTGTGCCAAGTTTCATGCTTGTATCACCTTGTGAGCGATTCTTACACCCATTGCTTGCACTATCCATCTCTCGGGCGCATACGCGCAAATAGAGATCTATTAAGAGGAAGAGAGAGGTGTGTCGCGGTGTCCCCTCCTTCTCACAGTTGCACTAGTTTTGAAAACGTTGAGGAGCACTGTGAACCGTGTGTGCATTTAATAATAGGGCATATCAATGTCCGAGTGATCCGATTCCGAGACAAGTGCAGTTTGACACATTTTCCGAGCTCGCGCTATTGTACAGCTTGCGCGTCCTAAAACCACAGGACTGGTGCCGGGTGCCTTTCGCATGCAATTAGCCTAGCCACAGAAGACGCTCCTTTTGCTACGAATGCGGGGTTTTTTTTGTAGTCACACTATGTCAACCGGCACGCTTAGAAAAAAGTGCCTCTCACCGTTACGGAGATGTCACGTCTTCTCCCACCTACTTTGTCCTCTTTCGAATATTTTGTCAACTCCCAATGTCAGCGCTTAGCGCCCAATGTCTCCTGATTTGTTTGTATGGTAACAAGTAACGAACCCAGCACTACTGCTGACACTGCTAACAGGTTGGCAACTACGCTTTGGAGAAACAAGGATGCGATGCTACACGTGCATTTGTTGTTGTTTCATACGCTTGTCACAGAGATTAATAAAAGCCGTCAAAACCCCGCGACAAATAAAAATAGTAGGCTGGTAGTAGTAGTAGAGTGCTATATTGTCATTTAAATACAGTGAGTATGACATGTGTCAGGTTTGGCAGAAGGGCGATGTGGCATTGATCTGGCTGTAGCCTACATAATACAGACAAAATGCCGTTACGCTGTATTGAAAATAAGCGTAACGGTCCAAAATAAGCGTCACGGTCCAAAATCATAGCGTAACGGGCCGTCACGCACTTTTGCGCTAGCTAGAACCCTGCAGCTCTATGATGGGACTTTATGTCTGTATGTTGGAGTTGTATGTTGTATGCAGCAGCTATGTGCACGTCCGAGACATATTTCCCTCAGGATGAATAAAAAGAATCTTGATCCAGAAATAAATGGAGCCTTCATCTTTACATAATTCATTCCTGCCCGCTGCCTCCATTCCCACCACTGTACTCCATGCACAGACTACACACAGAACTAAGACTATCCAGGCCTGCTGTCTGGGTGGTGATCTACGATCCTGCTTAGCTCAGCAAACTACAGCCATGTGATGCCACAGAGCCCTCCCCCCACCCCCCATGTGAAGTCAGCACAAGTCAAGTCAGTAATGCTCTGTCCTGCTTGTATCGTTACGGCAATCTCTGTTACTGTGTCAAGTCCATTAAATCTGGCAAATGCAATTACGTTCCCTCTGATGAAATGCAACACGATCCGCTGGGAGAGAGGGAGAGAGAGAGAGAGAGACCGCTCCAAATCCTAGGAGGGTCCACATCACCAAGGGCAAGTCACTATGACCAAGCACGCACGCACACACGCACGCACGCACACCAAAGATGCACCAATTCAGCAAAATCCTCCACAAACAGAGTGGGGTTTACATCAGGCCTGAGCGGTAGTCTGGACTTTGCTGATGGAAGAGAGAGGGGAGGCCTGCCTGCAACAAATTTGTTGCAAAAGGACGTTTAACAACATTTTTTTGACTTTTGCATTATTACTGGAAATTACTGTTCAGACGTCCTTGATCCTTGACGTCTTTTCATCTATGTGTGAATTCTTACCATTGACATATCTTGAGAGAAAACGTAAAATACATTTTGTTGGCAAAACAACCTATCCGCCAGACCACTTTATTTGCATCTCTGCCGAATCTGCCAGCTGGCTGGTGTGCCATTTTGCAACAAAGCTCTTCGAATAGTACTTGAGTGTACAACAGGGTTAGCGATATTGAGTAGGACAGCTTCCAGCACCACTGGGGGCCAGCTGCAATCATTCCACAGTAGCTGCTCAGCAACGCTGCTCAAAAGGCCAACGCCATACATTACTGTGGGTACACTGTATGCATACATGCCACATGCTGTCTATGCATGGCATGTTCAGCATATGGGCCTACGCTGTGACATAGTAATTCACCATTTTACCTTTCCACCCACCATCTATTTTCTCAGCAGTGCGAGTTACTTCAGAAACATGCCACCTTTTTTTTGGGGGGGGGGGGGGATTAGCTCACAAGCTCTGCCTCTGAAGTAGATCATTACTGTGCATACACACACACACCCTTGCTGCGTGTGCGCGTATATGTGTGTACGTGTTCACATGGTGTGGAAGTGGTGTGTAAAACAGCTGTGCACACACAGAGCCGTCTTGTCAGCCCCAGCGATAGCATATCTTAGCATAATTTACTGAAAGTGGGTTGCACCTACTAGCCTATAGCTTGCAACTCGCTTCCATTGCATTAGGCTGGCGGTGGGATGGGGGAATGCCCGACTGGGATACTAACCGCACAGAGGGAAAACAGAAAAAAAAGGAGCACGCTTTCCCCTTATCTAGGTCAATCTGGGGGCAGACACCCAAGTAAGCTCATTTCTCTCAAAAAGGTGGTGTATTTCCTTAAGAAGCACCCGATGACATAACCATCTAGCAAGAAGGGATTAAGAGGGCAGTCAGAGGGCACGAGAGGGAAAAACAAAAAGCAGGCCAACTCTCTGTTCCATAGCGCGGCAGGTTAGCCCTGCTGTTCACCAACACAGGCAGCAGAGACAACTATTACTGGCACCTACTGTACTACATGCGGCACGCCCAGCCAGGGAGCATGATCAGACTTGGCCCCCTCATTGAGAAACAAACTGATGTCATGAGAATCTGCAAATTAATCAGAGCATGGTAGCCAAATCACTCTTCACTCACTCAGTAACTAAAACTTCCAACACCTACGGTACACACCCATACCAGTAGACAAGGGCCATGCGCAGACACACACGCACACACACTGTTTCCTTTTCTATTTTCTGTCTATACTCATGAGCCAGCTGGCTGAAACCTCAGAGACGTGTTCACAGTTCACAGGAAACAATTCAACCAAAAAAACTAAAGAAAGCAACAAAAAAAGAAATCAAATAAAAACAAAACAAGACCAAGTGAAAAAAAACTGATGATTCAAGGCAAAAACTGTCCACAGAGCAGAAACACATTCTTCTCCAGATTTCCACCGTGTCTGCCCTCTGTCGTGTGACTCAACACATTTGTGTGAACGCATCAGCAGCGGATAAAGAGGAAGCCACTCCTTTCCCTTACTCACTCCTCTCCTTCCTCATCGTGCTGGGAAGACGACACACACACACACCTCTCTGAAACATGATGTGATTTCCAAAAGTTTCTGCATGTTAAACTCCCCCGTATAGCATAAGCTGACAAATGTAGGCTAGAGACGATGGGGAACTTTCTAAAAATGGCCTTCAAACTGAAGAGACTTGGTTTGAAGCTTCAACTAAAGTCAGAGACATGGAGACTGTCTCATAGGAACCCTCTCTGCCTCTCTCCGTCTCTTTCTCTCTGTTTCTCTCTCTCTCTGTCTCTCTCTCTCTCTGTCTCTCTCTCTCTCTGTCTGTCTCCCTCTCTCTCTCTCTCTCGGTCTCCCTCTCTCTCGGTCTCTGTCTCCCTCTCTCTCTCTCTCTCTCGGTCTCTGTCTCCCTCTCTCTCTCGGTCTCTGTCTCCCTCTCTCTCTCGGCCCTTGTCTCCCTCTCTCTCTCGGCCTCTGTCTCCCTCTCTCTCTCTCTCCCACTGTCTGTCTCTCCCACTGTCTGTCTCTCTGTGTCAGTCTCTCCTTCTCTCTCTCTCTTCTTGTTTCCCTATCCTTCTCTTCTGTCCTTAGCTGCTCTCATCTTGTCACTTTCCCCACATCACCTCATCTCCCGTCACTTCAGATCTGACTTTGAGGAGATTGCATAATCCTGTAGGTGCCAGCCGCCTACCCGCAAAAAAATCAGGCGAAAGGAGAAAAGGAAAACATAAAAGTGGAGTCTCCCTTCCTCTCTCCCTCCCTCTCTCTTCCTCCCTCTCTCTTCCTCACTCGGTCTCTCCCTCTTGCTTCTTCTCCCTCTCTCTCTCTCCCACTGTTTCTCTTTTTTTCACTTCTCTCTCGTTCACTTCTCTCTCTCGTTCACTCCTTCTCTCTTTCCCCTCTTGTTCACTCCTTCTCTCTCTCCCTCTCCCTCTTGTTCCCTCCTTTTCTCCCTCTCCGTCTTATCCCTCTCTTCCTGTCGGGTTTCAGGTACCAGGCACCAGTCAGTGTTGAGGGGGGAGCCCTGGCAGAGAGAGAGCATCCCCCTGGGCTACGGCTAAGTGAGCCGAAATGAAATCTGCCGGCGCTGCCTGGCTGCCACAGGTTGTCTTCTACAAGTGCTTTTACTGTCTGAGGCCGAGATTACACCCCCACCCCCACATCCTCATCCTCATCCTCAATTTCACCAAACACCCCACAGCCCTTCACATTTGGGAGTGCATGCCAGTCATCTAAATGAAACCCAAATCCTCTACACTGAGCTGCGCTTTCTGCCTGCCTGCCTGCCTGCCGATCGCAGATAAGAGCTTACGCACTCCTCAGTCCAGGATCTGACTTCAGGAACACACTTCACTTAGGGAGCTAAACTGAGGCAGATGCAGAGAATAGTTACTCTTATTATGGAGTGAAGAATTAAACTCGAAAATAAGAAAAGGAGACTTCAGCATGCCAATGGTTTGAAACTGAGAGGAGGACCAAACTCAGAGGGGAACAAACAAAAAACAAAGCTACACTGCCTATGCAACATACACCACACGCATGCACGCACGCACACATACACGCAGCTTGATCTGGACTTTCACTCTTCATGAGAAAAGATCAGTCCTGGTGTATAGAGCCAGTGGATGTTTGGTGGTGCTGCTTACAATCTTGCAAAGTGCTGAATACATGCACCTGATGTGGCTTTCCACAACTGAGCCAAACAAGTCATGAGAAAGCTTTTCAGAGAGAGAGAGAGAGAGAGAGAGAGAGAGAGAGAAAGAGAGAGAAAGAGAGAGAAAGAGAGAGAAAGAAAGAGCAAAAGAAAGAAAGGAGAGACAGGCAGAACTTCTGAAAGATATCCAACCTCTCTAACCAGAGGAACAGCGAGAGTATTCTTTTTATGACCAGTGCATGTGAAGAAACATGCCGGACAATAAAAAACGACTTGACGAGAGAGAGAGAGACAGACAGACAGACAGAGAGAGAGAGCTGCTCTGTAGAACTGACAAAATGTACTCTTTGGAGGCATTTCCAAATGTCTGGAAGGGAGAGGGCCTCTCTCTCTCATCACCAGGGGAGAGCGCATACTCAACAAAAGACCCCAAAAACTCTGGTTGGCAAGTGTACGTGTGTGTGTGTGTGTGTGTGTGTGAGAGAGAGAGAGAAAGAGACTGCGCGTGTGTGTGTGTGTGTGTGTGTGTGTGTGTGTGTGTGTGTGTGTGTGTGTGTGTGTGTGTGTGGTAGGCTAACCAATATAAGCTACTCAAATGTTGGGACTACAATAAGGCAGTGATGAGCCCAGCTCTGCCTCAGACGAGTCAAATATTTAGATTCGCGGGAGCCGTTTACACAAGAGGAGCTAAGCGTTCCCACTGCCTGTTAGGCAGCAACAGCTCGGAAATGCTGTGATTCCCAGTCCAAGACTACCAATGATATCCATTCAAAAATACATCATATCATGAAACGATATACTATAAACATGGAATTGAAGACTGGTGAGTGTATGTACAGTTTCCTGGTGAACCAGAAGCTATGTGTTGACGCCCAGGGGGCTGGGCTACACAAACCTTCTGGTACACCTGTGATTCGCTCTCCTCCTCCGTTTACGAAATAAACGGGGCAGCACGACGAATCAGGATCGTAGGGAGGGATTTCAGTGGGTATGACGTTTATCGAACGCAACTCCCTCCCCCAGGGTAGTTCGGCTGTGCCCGCCCCCTCCCTGAATCACAACAGTAATGGCGGCGTGCGAGGAGTTATCATGCGTCGGGATGGAAGCAGTAATTTCAGCGGTGTTATCCAAAATACCTCAAGTTGATTTTCTAAAGGATGTTGTTCTGTTTTGGTTCCCGACCTGGCAGCGCTTACGTGACGACACGTCCTACGTCACAAAGCTTCAATGTGAGTGGTCGAAGTGTCATGTCATTCATATGAGGTTGCTCCAACCGCGTGCAAGCATCTTTTGACTAAACCCCGCCTGCGGAGAGGCGTGAAAGGGCAGTGTACCAGTAGCCTGTTACTTACAGGCTACTGGTTCACCAGGAAATATGTACAGAGTGTTGGCCGGATGTCTGCTGGACAGGGGCTAACACAAACATTGACCTCTGATTTGGCGTCTGATTTGAACTTTAAGCAGCGGACTACTGTAAAAAAAGCCCCCTTTGTAATGGAAATGCACTAACTTGCAGTGACGTTCACAGAGACCCACTGCATGATCTCCAACAGAACTCTTCTGGTTGGTTCAGGAGCCAACCACCTCCCACCTTCCCCGTTATTGAATTTACCAGTCAAGCAGTTACCATTTCCAGGCACTCGATGGCAGTCATTGATTTGAGCGAGAACTGAGATCTCGCACAAAGAGCCATATCTGTGAGGTTTGGAGGGCGGGTGGTGGGCGGTGGGGGCTTTAAATGTCTTTCGTAACTTTAAGTAGCTTAAAAATGAAGGGGAGGAGAGCGAGAGTGAGAGGAGAGTGCACAGGTGGTGGGGCTGGTGGTGAGAAGTGGGTGTTCCTCCATCCCATGGTGTTGAAATTCAATTCAAACGGCCATTTCACAGCAAACACTTCCCATGTCATCACATTTCTCCACCTGACCGGGCTCTTAATTCAACAAATCCCGCTAAGCTCTTTTTTTCCTAAAACAGGTGGTGGGGGGTTGGACTGGGGCTCTCTTCTCCATAGCACTCTGGCGAGCGAGCGGGCACACGCTTCATTAGCTGAACAGCAGCCCAGCAGGTTCACACTGCAGCGGCTCTTCCCTCCCTGGTTTCTCATTACAGTACGGCTCCTTCCGAGGAGCAGAAGCAGCGAGCCAGTGAGCCAGCCAGCCAGTGAGCCAGTCAGTCGTCTGGACACGCAGGAGTCTCAGCAGCTTTGGGGGAATGAATGAGGGGTAGATGGAGGGTGACAGAGTGGAGAGTGTAAAAGTTAAGACTTCTCTGCAATGGTCCATGTGCAACAGAATGTATTTCCCTACTAGAAGTCGGTCTTCAGAAAAAACACTATGGAGTGCAAAAGGCTCTGGTTCAGTCTCTTTAATGTCCACACTGTTGTTGGTGTTGTCAATTTCCACTCTCCTCCTAGCTGTTAGTGCTAACATATCCGTTTCCTTTTTCATCACTTGAGAGTCAACAATTATGATTAGCATTAATATAGTCCTTTTATGTACGGTAAGTAACAAAAAAGACCCTTAAATAATCCGTCATAATGCATGGAGATTAAATTAGTAATCCAGTTTAGATCTCCTGTCTGATGAGTAAGAGCTCTCTTTGTTGGCATACAAACCCCCAGCACTGCTGCTTGTCTGTCATTTTAATCCTCGACAAGAACACCCACAAAACAGGAAAGATTGGAAAATGTACCTTCAGTTACACTAATTGAAGACATGTACAATGCAACTCAGACTCAGCTTTAGTCCTGATGTAATATCAGCATTAACGTCTGGGTACATTTGAATTTGTATGATGTTCTCTGGTCTGTGTAGCTTTCAAAAAGCAGAGAGAGCAAGCGGGAAAGCGAGAGAACGAGCGAGAGACAGCAAGAGAGAGAGTGAGAGAGAGACAGGGCGAGAGACAGCGAGAGAGAGAGACCGCGCGAGAGAGACAGAGCAACAACGAAAAGTGCACACAGCAGACATGAGGAAAAAAGAAGAGTGAATTGGGATATTAATCAGTGTGTGTGTGTGTGTGTGTGTGTGTGTGTGTGTGTGTGTGTGTGTGTGTGTGTGTGTGTGTGTGTGTGTGTGTGTGTGTGTGGTGTGTGTGTGTGTTGACCATGGATTGGGCTCTGTGCCATTGATCTGTAGAAAGCCAGCAGTGGGATGGTAGGCATGTTCGATAAGCGATTAGTCTTCGTGCAGAACAGCAGGATGGGGAAGTGAGGATAATCAGTCCAGACAACAGAGAAAGAAAAAGAGGGAGTGAGAGAAGACAGTGGTGGATTCTCTCTCTGTATATGTGCTGTGCACTGCATGCCTTTTTATGTCTAGACAGCGCATGTAAACTTATTTAAGACTCACACAAAAAGACTGTGTAGAAAAAAAGAGTGCATTTGTGTTCTTAGTTACACATCTTATTGTCTACATCTCTGAATAACATACGCATGAAAAACAGACTTTATTAGAATGTGGCATTTTTGCGTGCTCCACTGCACATTGTGGCCCAGTCTCAAAGAAGATGGACAAAAAACAACAGCATCGACCCCTAAGGAGCATCAGCTCTCTGGGAAATGCCCTGTTTGACAGATTACCAGTGCAGGCCTGAAGGGGGTGAGAGAGTGAGAGAGCTGATTCACTGATATGTGGATTATCCCATTAGCCGATAGGGCCACAGCAGGCAGGACCCATAAAGCCATTCAGCTGAGATTCACAACCTCTACTGCCAGAGGAGTTCCCCACCGCAGGAAGGCTCAACACCTTGTGTGGGTTTGTGTGTCTATATGTCTGCACACGCACGCGCACGCGCACGCGCACACACACACACACACACACACACACACACACACACACAGTGTGGCACTATTTCCAGCCGAGTCCCCATCAGATCCAGTTAGAACAGCCAGAGTTAGTAGGGCCAGCAGGAACATGAGCTAAAACTGTCTGAAGCGATTGTCTTGTGGATGTGAGGAAAGCCCGTTGACGTGGTAATAATAACCCTGACGATAATAACAAAAGCAGACGGACACAGACGGACGCTTGCAGCGTTTCATCATTGCATTATCATGAAATCACTTAGGTGAGCTGATGGGAACAGAAACGGATCGCTTGACTTGAGCTCTTCCGTTCTGCCAATATAGTATTTCTCTGGATGAGGTCATCCATTACTCAATGCAGAGCGCTGTGTGTGAAAGTCAGAGAGGAGATAGGGAAGAGACAGAGCAATGAGGCATGGTGTGAAGTAGAATGATGCCTTGGCAAGATGGAGGGAGGGAGGAGAAGAAGAGAGGAGAGGAGAGGGAGGAAGAGAAGAGGAAAGGAGAGGGAGGAAGAGAAGAGGAAGAGAAGAGAAGAGAGAAATTTGATGACCCCCTTCTCTCCCTCCCTCCTGTCCTGTGTCATGTTTGTGCTTATGTGGATGAACAGTGTGCACACTGTGAACAGCAGCGCAGCCCTGATGTCCCCATGTGCCCTCTGATGGCCTTGAGTTGGCTTGTTTACTCCCAAGTCTGTCTGACTGCCCGGTTAGCCCACAGAGTTCCTGTTCGATACTACTACACAGGTACAGTATGACTTTTGCCGCCACACTTCAAGACATTACACAACACATTACACTTAGCTGACACTTTTTTTTATCCAAAGAGACGCACAGATATTACAGGCTATTGGAGCAATGTGGGGTTAGGGTTTGAACCTGCAACCCTGTGATCTACAGTCCAACTCCCTAACCATAACACCACAGCTGCACACATGGCACATCTACTGTGAAATTAGTATGCCTGGTATGCCTCAGGAACAGGATAACATGTTTACACTTCTGATCCATTTAACCTACTTTTTCCAGGCTACAACACTTTTGAATGTAATGTGTATCCATGATCTTCCTTGTGCTTGCAGTGATGTAACTTAGAAACAGGCCAGCTGACAGGGGGGGACAAAGGGGTATGTTGTCCCTGGCCCAGGTAGTTAGAGTAGGGATGCACCGATACACATTTTTTCACTTCCGATCCGATCCCAATATCTAAATTTGGATATCTGCCGATACCGATACTATTCCGATCCAATACCAAAATCACATATATGCATGTGTTTCAACTTGAGGTAGACCCAAGCAGACTATTTGGTCAGAAAAGGGAGTCAGAAGAACAGGAAACCAATCAATAAGCAAAAAGTAACAAGTAAAAAAGTAACAATCCCATCCTGAAAACTAATATGCAAGTGTTATGATTTCAAATTAACATTGCACCTGACTCAATGTCTGTATCAGGAAAATTCCGATATTTTGGGGAAATTCCGATCCGATCCGATCTTTGAAATATGTTGATATCTGAACCCGATACCGATACACCGATACCGATATCCCATCCCTAAGTTAGAGGGCCCAGAATTGGCTCCTCATTACATTGTATGTATTGGGTAGGGGGCCCTTTCAGATGACTTTGTCCCGGGCCCAGCAAAAGCTGTCAGCGGCCCTGCTTAGAAATACACTGCAGGCATACAAAGAAGATGGACATGCATATGATGCAAAGTCTTCAGATTTCAGATTTGGATTTGGGATGACTCGGAATCTGAATTGAAAAAAATGTTTAATCGCAAACAAATGTAGAAAAAACAACAATCGTAACAGATACTCGAATATAAAGGGGTTCTTAATATTCGTTGGAATATCACTTATTTTCTAAACATTCGAACTATGTTCAAATAACAAAGTTCAAAGTCAAAGCGTGACTTTGCATACAGCACACCACGGTATAAAATAAATAAATCAATAAAAAAAATCACTGAGGCGTGACTCTTAACCTCACCTAAACCTAAACCTCCCTCAACACCAATAACTGCTCTTCTTCCTCTTCCCTGTTTCTGTTTCCTGACCACATGACATGGATGGCAGGCGGGTGGAGCGCAGGGCAGGCTCCCCTCACACAGCGGTTCCCGGTGGGTGCATTCCAATATACGACCTTGCATCCTCCACTTGTGCTTGTGGCCTCACGTTTTGCTGATGCACCGCCTCCAGAGAAAACATTTTTTGGGGGACTATTCTTCATTCACCATCCAGTTTGCAAATGAGAAATTGACTTTACAATTGAGCTTTTGCGAGATGTTGAAATATAATGTCAGTGATGTCATCACGACGTATTACTTCCTGGTACGAGGCCAAAAGCACAAGTGGAGGACGCAAGGTCGCATATTGGAAAGCATCCACTCAGTGGAGCTAGGAGGCTAGGGACGGTGTTAAAGCTAGCTGATGACCTCACCCCGAGTGAAATGAGAGTGCGTGTTGTGGTGGGGTGACAGCTTTAGTTCAGGGTGACAGCTCCAAGAACAGTATTACTAATGTGACTGTTGGCAAAACAGCTTACAGAACAGGTTGTCACTTGTGTGGTAATGCATTGTTAATGGCCAATGTGATGTAGTGGAGAAGGTGGTATGACACATACAGTGGTGTATTTGATTTCAGATCCTCTCAACCCAACAGTCAGAGTGTGTGTGGGGGGGAGCTTTGAATGATTTGAATACAATATTGGACAATACAGAAAAATATACTACAATCAATTTTTAACAAAAATGTACACTCGAGTCCATGTGCCAATATGTCGGTCGGTCAATCGAAAAATACACGACATAGTAGGTCTGTCGAGTCCGTTTTCAGCTATATTCCCCAGCCCAGGCCTCAAGATTGTATCAGTCAACATCTCTTTCTGTCATCAAGCACCATTCCAGTTAGAACCTACAGTACAGCAGGTGTCCCCAATCCTCATTCTCTCCATTCCGCTAAACCTCAACCCTCTCCATCAATGGACTGGCAATGTCAGCACAAATGTCTATTTAATAGACCTTGCTGTGAGGCCACTGGCCTAGACAGCCATTCAGGGAAGCTATGGCCTGCATGCCACCCCTCTCTCCCAAAGTGACGCTAAAAAGGGACAGTTTATTTAGCGATGGTAATGGCCACGCTGAGGAATCTTCATTATATATTCTGTTTCATCATAGAGAAGTGGCCTAGCCACGGCAGGAATGGAGGGATATCCCTAAACACTTTTAATTGCTTCAAAAACTCTTTATAGCCAATTAAAGTTTTCACCGTGCTTTTGCTAAACAGGCAAGTAATTGTTCGTAATGACTCCCTTGAAGCAGCATAATAATATAGAGCCGAGTCATCATTTCTCTTCAGAACAGGTGTGAGATTTGCTTCTAACAGGCTACACTGAGGACAGCTCTTAAACATACTGTAGCTAAGTATATAAATTACACTTTATTTTAGGGATACCTATTAGCACTAATACATACAATGTCCCTGTATAAGTAACTTGTAAGGCATACAAAGCAAAATCAGACATTTGTTAGGCATGTATTCGCAAATGTTTTGTTCATGCACAATAAGGGATTTATTACCAATTTAACCTTAGTAAGGACCTAGTAGGCCTCAAGTGTTTGCTTAGTACATGCCTTACAAGTTACTTATGCCGCCATTAACATTGTATGTATTAGTGCTAATAGATGTATCTCTAAAATAAAGTGCTACCAATTACACTTCAAAACAGGCACAGAGGAGTTGAATTTAAAATATTTCATAACTTACTACATTAACTCAGCACAAGAACATTCTGAAGTCCTTACTTCAAAAAAGGTTGACGTGTCAGACTTTGCCTTTAATGCGCAAAGTGGCAAAAACCATTATGAGATTTCAAAAAAGGTGCCTGAGAAATGTCTCCAGAGAAAATATAGTGTTTTTCGAAAAAAAATGTTTGTGTGTCTTGGGCATGTAATTTCGCCTACAATTTACAATGAATAACTATTCTTCTCTCAGCTTGGGTTCTGGCCTAACCATGGGCCATAAACAATGCTGAGGCAAGAGAAAGACAAGCACAGCACAGAGTTGACACTCCGCCAGGCAGACAGCCACGACAGAGACCTGTCACTAAGGCCCAGCCGTGGCTCAATTGGCAGGGCACTGCTTCTACACCGGCGACCTGGTTTCGATTCTGACCTGAGGTAATTTACTGTCTCCCCACTCGTTTCCTGTCACCTCTCACCTCTCTAACTGTCCAGTCACAAAATAAAATGTACAAAATCCCCAAAAAGGGCCTGTCACTACTGCTTCACATGTCCAGATTATAGTCTCTGCCAAGGCAGTAGCTATTAGTCAGCATTGCTTTTCAACTCACACTGCCAGTCTGTCTAAAGCTTCCCTTCCAAACCACACCCCCTGCCTCAGCCACGGCAGAGACCTGTTACCAGGGCCGGATTAAGATGGACTGGGGTCCCTTGGCTACAGGTTGCTGTGGGCCTATCAAATTACGCAACAAATGTACATAGACGGCATCATAATTATGAGCTAAGAATTAAGGATAACATGTCTACCCACTGTACTCAACATCACAGATACATTTTTCAATATTGTATCGCCACAATTCGGCAATTTTATATTTTTGGCAGGTGGGGGCCCCTTGGCTGCAGCCCTATCTACCTAGCCTGTGTGTGAATCCGGCCCTGGTCACTATGGCTTCACATAACCAGATTATAGTCTTTGCCAAGGCAGCCGTCAGCATCGCTTTTCACCTCACGCTGCCAGTCCGTCTGAGCCTTCCCTCCCAAACCACGCCCCCTGCCTCTCCACAACAACTACCTCTTTTCATCACAGAGTGAAAGGCAACACCCTCCCGGCCCGGCCCGGCCGTGGCCAACTGACCTCTGGAGAGGTCTCCTCGAGGTAGCAGGAGGAGAGCTGGCACGCTGCCCTGGGCAAAGCCTTGAGAGCTTTCCAGACACTCGATTGATGCTAGAGGTGGAGGTGGAGGGAGAAGTGGGAGGTGGAGTGGGGTGGAGTGGACTGATGAGGGGTTTCCTAGCGAAGATCAAACAGAATGTATACATCACACAACGTAGTGTACTATACGTCCAGTAAGGATTCCTACTGGGGTCTCCCCTTAAAGAAACCTAACTTAACCCCCACACAAACCCCCTCCGGGACCCAGACAGACGCATACATAACAAGGAGTCTCTCTTGGGACTGTCAGGGGTTGTTTGTGAGCAATTCTCCACAGGCAGCCCAGGTCCACTTTCCTGCAAGCCAAACAAAGCCTTGAGGTTGTCTCAGATCACTCTTCAGCTCTATTTCACAACATGACCCCGAAACGTTTGTTACCCACTTTGTCTTTGGCGAATCTTTATTTTTTGTCTTTTTAATAAAGTTTCTTTTTCCTGTGTGCGATTCCTTCTCCCTTCAGAATCACTCTTTTTGGAATAACACACCGGGCGAAACTCCCCTAAAGAAAGACAGAGGTGCGGCCGGACGCTAGTTCTACCTCCCCGCCATGAGCCATGCCATAATAACCGTGCTGCTCACGGCTGCAGGTTGTCCCCTCTCAGGCTGCGGCTCGCTTTGACGTGCTCATTAGCAGGTAACAGCTGAGCCACTCCCTGAGCCCTCTCCTCTCCCTCCTCACCAGCACAGAGGTGCGCTGCTAAGGATTAGAAAAGCCCTGCAAGCGACGCCTTAGTTCCCTGCAGAGGACCCCCAGGGAGGGGAAAATGGATCAATACCAGAGTAGTAAGTCCTCATGAAAGAAAGGAGCTGAGAGGGCAGGGCTTTGTGTGTGTGTGTGAGGCTACCCTACCCAAGCCTACCCTACCCTACCCATTGGCTGGCCTTACACTGTCAGGACCGCGAGCCAAACGGCAGGCTCCCCAGTGGCACCAACCACCACCCTTCTGTCTGTCTGTCAGAGAGCAGACTAGAGCGCTCCTCACTCCTGTCCTCTCCTCTCCGCTCCTCTGTTCTATTATTCAGGATGAATGAATGAATGAAGGCCTCTTATTATTAGGAGCCTCTGGAAACTCCAGTCGCAGTTGGAGTAGTATGAAAAAAGGCCCCTCTCTTGTCTTCTGTTTTCTGCTCCGGCGTCGGCTCTTCTGGTCACGGCCCCCTCGAATCGACTCGAGTGGCCCCCGCCAGCCAGTGCCACTAAACGGCTGCCTCTCTAAGCTGCTCAGATCTCTGGCAATCTGCCAGCTGCAGAGCGTGTAATATGAAACTTTTTTTCTAAATGACAAAAAAGCAGAGAAAGAGAAAGAGAAAGACGAGAGAAGAGAGATAGCGTGAAGGGAGGGCAGGGTGTGATGTGAAACAAGTAAAGCAGCTCTTCTCCTCCATTAATGTTTCATGATGTTGCTGGTGGTTTTGAAGACGCTGTATATGCGTGTGTGTGTGTGTGTGTGTCTTCACTCCTGCCTTCCCTCCTTCCTCCAACCACAAACCCAGGCTAGGGGGACCACCTGACAAAACAGGTGCAGTCACGTCTCCTTTGTTTACTCTGTCGCAGAAAGCACATGCACCACCAAAGCAGCCTGATGGCATCGTGGCACAGGAGGAGGAGGAATAGTCAGTGGTGCCAAAACTGGCACGGCCCCCTGTGGCAGGCTGATGCTCATGTTAGTACACTGACAAGAGGAGGGTTGAGACGAGGCTGACCATTTAGATTCGTCGTCTTGTCCACCACACATTGAGCGATACTGACAATGAAGAGAATAGAAGGTTGCAGTAGTAGAGGGTTGTGTGCATGAGTGTTCATTATGCGCTGGCATGTAAAGGGGTGTGTGTGTGTGTCTGTCTGTACATGTGTTTTTGTGTGCCTGACTAATTGTCTGTGTGTGTGTGTGTGTGTGTGTGTGAGAGAGAGTGAGTGAGTGAGTGAAGGGCTGGATTATCCATAAGGGTCAGGGACACCTTGCCCAGGGACACCAACCACTTACAGCCAGTTAGGGGCAACACATGGCTAAAGAAATATTGTTCATAAGGGGGCACCTGCTAGTTGTAGTGCCCGGGGGAACCAGAGTGTCTTAATACGGTCCTGAGTGTGAGTGTGCGCAGAAGTTAAGATTGTGAGTGACTTGAGTGAGCACACAATGACAGAACGCCATGCATGCTGTCAGTCAGACATCAGATGCCTTGCCTCCCTCAGCAAGTAACATGAGCATGACCTCTCCGGGCCTCAAGAACACTGCGGCATTATTCTACTGTAGTACTATAGCCATACTGAACCCTGACTATGGAGTTTTACCATGAACACTGCAATTCGAGACACCACCTAAACAGAAAAGACGCAAAAAAAGTGACTCAAGATCTATTTAAGACGTTCCACAAGGAGGACTTTCAAACACAGCGCCAAATTTGCATATTGAACATAAGCACAGCACGTGTGTATGTATGTGTGTGTCAAGGGGTCACTAACGGCTGCTTACTGGGATTTACAATACAGGAGGTGGGACTTGGCAAACGGACAAACAAGGAAGCCGAATTCAAAATAAATCGCCAACACTTCTCTTCTCCTGCCGCGCCATCCACAGGTGTAATGCCAGATGAGGCAATCTTGCAGGGCGGTAATGATTAACCCGAGATATAACATGCAAACAAAAGAGTAAAGGTTCTCATGTAATCATGTGCTGGGTGTTTGCTCGCTGTTCTCGTTGTTGCAGGACTGTTGCAAGAGTCTTTGAAATAATCCCCAAACTTCCGTTTCATTCACTCCATGTGAACTAAAGTAATTAAATGTTTCAAGGCCCTTCAAATGGTGTGGTGGTGAACATATAGACATTGCTGTGGTGGTGGCGTAAATGGCTGAATGAAATGTCCAAGACTGTGGCAGCAGAGACTGACAGCCAGGGCATGTCTGCAATCAACAGGACTGAATATCCAGCATGTCCATCATCCAAAACCAGAGACAGACAGGAAATCTTTAGTGTGTTACTTTGGGCATCTCTGCCTGTCAGCTTTTGGTAGATGAGCCAGAGAGAGGGGGGGCGGGAAAATGACAGAGTTGAAGTGAACAACTGACTCACTTGATGAAGCATCGGGCTCCTTCGAATGTAAATCCCTCCTCCCATCCAGTTGGTAAATCTGTGTCGTCAAATGGACAGAGAGGGAGAGAGTAGTACATGTAAACATATATGCAATGCAAGGAGCACAATGTAGTGGTGGACGAGAGCTCCGCGATCACCGTAATCAAGTCTGACAAACTTAAGACGGGCTTATCACTGTGTGTGGATTTGCACTTGCACTTGGCGAATGTGGGTTAAATGAAACTGTGCTGTCAGCCGTTTGATCCGTCCGGACTACCTCCTGCAGCAAAAGGACCCGTCAATGCTTTCGTGGTGCTTTTTAACTGCATCGGTAATTTACGTGCACCTAACAATCATTCTATTATTTTGCAGGCAGCCAGTCTGAATTAATCTGTTGCTGCTGTTGTAGCGTTTCCTTATTTGCCAACACAAGCGCAGCCACCTTATAAAGTAGTGCATTGCGTAACATTCTGAATTATTTGATTATATTTCATTTGACTAGGCTACTAATTATGATTAGCTATACCGAGCCCACCGTGTGTTTTTATTTATACAGACCGAATACCCAGTTAGCTAATCGCATTGTGGAGCACACCTCTCTCACTCAAGAGCTGAATGCTTGTCAATCACCGCGCGCTGAGCTTTAAATTCAAAAACCGCAGTATGTGCTGCCCCAGCGCTCACAAAAGCAAACTTCGGTGTAGAAAACAACGACAGTCTTTGTTATGGTTTAACAGCTCTTAGACCGGGATGTCTCCAACTGAATTGGAATTCGTGACTTGGAGAGCCAGGTGGGTTTCATGACAACACCAGCAACCCTTGCGAACATGCACAGCAGAACTATCATAATCAACCTACGAATGACTAGTCAAGTGAAGTAACGTAACGTTCACGTTACCGACTTCAACGGCCACTGTTATCACACATGTAATAATGGTAGTTGTATGCTTTTTGAGTTTGCACTGACACTGGGCGGGTGGGCGTTCATGTTAGAGAAATGTTTAAATGAACCAGTACCACAACTTATGAAACCAGTGTTGGCGATAATAACAGAACAGTTTGTGAATGAGATACTTGCAAGAAAAGTGATGAGAATGGCCAACGGTCGGTGCAACGACGTTGTGAACTTCAACAAGGTAGACCCTTACCTGGAGTTTTCCGATGTCCTGTGATGACTGCTTCACCAGTGACTGGATGCAGCCAGGTTGTACTCTTTGCTTCTTCACTGTTGGTAAGAAACGGGAAAGGTGAACATGAGGGGAAATCGAGGGTAAAAAAAAACTGCCAGAAGACAGGTCAGTACAGTAGGAACGTATATCCAATAGATAATTACTTGATGAAGAAAGTACGTCCGTCCCGAGTAACCCCATAACTCCATGAAGAAGGTAGACAGGAGATCCACTCCGGGTTTAGATCCGCCGCCATGTCTGGCTGTTCACGGATTTGACTCGAGTAGAGCTGCGCGTCTCCGCTCGTGCCGCGCGTACACGGAAACCCTGGCAACGACGGAGTGTTTAAAAAAAAAAGAACCTCTGGGGGGCGGGAGCGCTACGGTGAGTGCGGCTGCTGTAGGCTATTCTTCGCAAGACAAGTGGATAGATTAAATGCTTTTTAAAAAAAAAACATACTTTATACTTTTCACCTGTCTGTTTTTTTACCTCTGTAAAATGCTGCATTATTTCATGCAGGGGGAGAGACCAGGAAAAGACCAATATAATACATAACACAATGACACATTTTCTCAATGAAGTCAGGCTACACCGGAGCCGGTTGTACCAATAAACAGGCTAGGGCAGGGGTCCCAAAATAAGGCCCGGGGGCCGGATGCGGCCTGCCATGCCCCTTTCACCGGTCCTCCACACCTCTACACCTCACCATTTGAACTGGCCCAAAGAAGCAATCCTCACAGGAAAAATAATAATGATAAAATGTACTTTTAAATATTTTCTTTTGTTCATCTATAGACCTTCCTACAGTTTAATATTCACTAACCTAGTTTGAATCACCAGAAGTTTCTTGTCTTGATAGTTTCTCATCTCACTGTAATATAAACAGGCCTACCATTTCTATTGTATCACTCATAAACTGTCAATCACCATATTTTTCTAACCTTTCCTTGCTATTTTTACATGGTTATTAGAAATTAAAATGAATACTTGTGGTATTTCAAATTGAAAAACATGTGAAGCACTCACTTCTTTTGCAAATCACTTGTAATGATGAACTATTTTGTGCTATAAATTATGGCTATAACAGGCAATGGCCTAGTATACAGCCCCCATGATTGATCCCGGCCCCTGATCACAGTCAGGAATGATAATGTGGCCCCCAGAGAAAAAAGTTTGGGGACCCCTGGGCTAGGCAGTTGCCTAGGGGCCCCATCAAATTTGCACGTTGTAGGGGGCCCCCTCAGCCTCGACGTGGTAAATACCAGCGAATGTCATTCAAAAGGGGCCCATGTCTATTATTTTGCCAAGGGACCTTTAACAAGTACAACCGCTGCTGGACTAGAAGTGCCCTGACTTCGTCCCTCATCTCTTTCCAGTTCTAGGCTACTGTGCCTGTGTATAATTACCCTACACGTGGGCCTAGAGACTAAGCTTGTCTAGGTTTGGTAAATTATCCAACTCCTGCAGCAAAAAAAACAAAAACAAAATGAAAAATAGGTTAACTCTTATGTTACTTTAAGCCATTATAATAATGTTGCACTCACACTCATCCAAATGTTTACCAAGGCAATACTAGGCCTAAATGCCCATCCTGAAAAAGTCAATGTTGCGTTCCTTTCATATTATAGCCTCCAGGCTCCTGCCAAAAAGAACAAACCTGTTAGTGTTCTGCCACTTATTCAGTACATGAGAAGCGGGGTGCTCTGCCTCTGATCGACTGGACCTGTCCAGACACTGTCTGGTTGAATATAAATGTCTGCCCACTTCTAAAGAATCCCCACGGACTGCTCTACTTCAGAAAAATTGCTCACGATAATGCAGACCTTGTATTTATCACAAAGTGGCGCTTCGAAATGGAAAGGCATGAATGTGTCATACCG
Organism: Engraulis encrasicolus; assembly: GCF_034702125.1. Lineage (NCBI taxonomy): Eukaryota > Metazoa > Chordata > Actinopteri > Clupeiformes > Engraulidae > Engraulis > Engraulis encrasicolus. The sequence continues at coordinate 14,399,642 of NC_085860.1, forward strand.
TCTGAAGTGCTGTTTAAGTTGTTTGTGAGTGCAGCACGTGATTACAATTTCCCCTTTACCTCAACTCTTAATAGGCCTACCTATGGACTTATTACATTATATTTAATTTCATTATGTAACACTATTTATTTATACATTAATAACATTTGTTAATGTAATGTATACATTTATACATTGTATTGTTCGCTTCGATTCTGATGTCAAACAGCTTTACATAAAAGCGGCTGCAAGCAGCTTCAACAATAGAAGTGACACTCAACACCACAGTCATTGTGTACGGCCCGTCAGGGGTCATTGTGCAGTATGGCACTGTGGCGTTCTGCTTAGCAGGCACTTCTTATTCACTGCTGCTGGCTGTTGAAGGGGACTGTCAGTTTGGATGTAACCTGCCGTTTGAGGTAATACAGTTACAGGGAGTCACTGGGCATTACATTATTACATTACATTACATTACACTTACTTAGCTGATGTTTTAATTCAAAGCAACTTACAGTAATTTACAGCGTATTTGGTTGCAGTCCCTGGAGCAATATGCCTTGCTCAAGGACACTTTAGCCATGGATGGAGGTGTAGGAACTAGGGAGAGGTAAAGGTGGAATTCAAACCTGCAACCCTCTGATCTTAAGTCCATCTCCTCAACCATGCAGCACTGAGCAGACAACCAATGGTGAGACAAATGTGTCTGAGAAGTAAATTAAAATTAAAATCTAATTTCACCAGCACGTCGTTGTCAGGGACCTAGATTAAAATGCCAGCAGTCAATCTTCATATGCCCTCACAAGTCACTGTGTTCAGGCACCAAAGCAAAGTAATTGTCTCTGACCCTCAGTGGAATGATGATGGTTTGAAAATTGAGGCCATGAAATCATATCAAAATAACTATGCCTTAGTGTTTGCATGGCAATAGGCTTACTCCATACTATTTTACCTCTAATAGGTAAACTGTAGCCTGGCATTGCCATCCGTAAGCTTCTGCTCAATTCACATTTCCCTTCACGTTACGAAATTAGTTTATTTTTAGAGGCAGTTTCAATTCAACACTTAGTGAGTTGATTTAACATCTTCTCTAGAGTGTATTTTGGTGCCATTGTACTCTCTAAGTGTTGAAATGACACTGGATATTTTACTGTGAAGAAGGGAGGGTAATAATAGACAGGGGCGGAGATAACGGCGGGGGGGGGGGGGGGGGGGGGGGGGGGGGGGGGGGGGGGGGGGGGGGGGGTGGGGGCAAGCAGGGCCCCTGGGCCCAGGGTCCTCCTGTATTGATAGTGGGGGCCCTATCAGTGTTTTGCCCAGGGGCCCTATGTGCAAGTGTTCCGCCACTGAGAGACCAGGTAGGTAGACTGTTCAAATCCCTTCATCCCAAAGCGTATTAGCGCTGACAGTGGGCTGAAGTTACAATGAAAGAAAAAGAAGCTCCTTCTTTTCTTAAATTCTCTAATTCAAATGAGTGTAGAGCAGGGATAAAGGACTGCACAGAAGGAGAAGTGAGGGATAACTGAGGTCAAGCAAGATTTTGACACTTGGCTGTAGTGGAAATGTGTCAACAATACGCTGTTAAATGACCTGCTCATTTTGGCCCTTGTCGTGTTTATATTCAGTCAGTGAAAACAAAATGTGGGGAAAATCCTCAAGAGCTCATTGGAGGCTTGTGATGTAGTGGCCTGAGCCAAATAGGATATTGAATATCTAGATGAGTCATGTTCCAAGCTGCTTCATAACATAGAATAATTCTTTTTTTTAATCCTAGAATAACATTCACATGAAGACCACTGGGACCAGACAGTTTAACAATATTGCACGCAGGCATAGTACCGATGGAGTCTGGGAGCACAGACCAAGGTATGGTAATGAGTCTTTTTCTTGTGATGTCAGATACCTTTGGTTTTGGGAATCTGACTGTATTGTGTGTTTTCATGTCTTACGTTCTTGTTCTTTTCACTTGAAGAAATATCCACCACGGGGTCAATAAAGCTACAATAAAGCTTCTACTTTACTGCATTCGAAACAGGTAGACACATAAGTTGCATCCGGTGGCATAGACATAAACTTAGACGCCACTGTTTACAAAGTCCTTCTGCCTGATACCAGGTTGTTTATACCTGCTTCACTTCAAAACAGATCATGTTTGACGTCATTGCGTAAAAAGTCGATCACAAAACTGTTCTTCATAGCACAAACGTCACCAGCTGTCAGAGAACTCTTAACTCTCCCAGACATTTAAAATGAGGCAGACTCTTGACCTTTACACGCTTCTTATTATTGGATGGATGAAAGCATGCCACTCTGATGTCTGGAGTGAAGAAGAGCAGACTTGACAAGGCCAAAAAAAGATCTACCATCCCTTAATGGCCTAGCATTGTCACCATTACAACAGTGTCAAGCAGTGAGAAGACCAGGGCTGGACTAAGGGATAAATAGGGCCCGGACACTTTTGGCTTAAAGGGGCCCCTCATAATTAGTGGCGCAGAACTGACTCACCGGTGGGCCCCGCACCCTCGTGGGCCCCTGTTTTCAGAAATGTTTTTAAAAAAAAACCTCACATTTTTGCATTTCTGAAAGTAGGGGCCCACGAAGGTGCAGGGCTCACCGGGAAATGCCCGCTATGCCGGATGGCCAGTCCAGCCCTGGAGAAGACATCAAGGTCAATGGACCTAGTATGTCATGTGCAAACCCTCCATAGAGCAAACCGGTTTTTGACTGATCGTCATGGTGTATAGAGTTGCGTTATGGGACTAGAAATGGTTGTGAGAAAGCAAGCGTGTGTCAGGACGTTTTGTTGCTGTCAATGAGGTTTTTGGAAAAAGTATTTAGTGATTGCATCAAGGTTTTTACAAGCACAAACATGAGAGTAAGGATTCCCAGCCCATGCCTCCTCCAATGAATCAAGCTGTCGTACTGCCTTTGTATCCTAACAGACCTATTCAGTGGGGTAATCACGGGGTTAAAGTGTTAAACTGAGCTGTTCGCGGAGCTTCAGTGGTCCTCCCACAGTATTGACTTAAGTCGAATTCCACTTCTCAGGGAATATTGGTTTCTCTTTTGGATTCTTCTTTACCTGGTTACATCCAAGGTAAACAGTGTGTGCTTGCTATCCTTTCCCCCCAGCAGTCACCCCACAGCAGAGGCAGACTTTACATTAGGCAAACCTAGGCAATTTCCCAGCGCGCCGACCAAATCTGCCCTCCATAGGGGGCCCCCAACTGTCACACCAATTGCGATAAACACACAACAAATTAGGCCTGACAAAAGACAAAACACTAAAATAGCACCCTCCATGCCAGTTGATGACCTTAATTTTTTTGTACGTGTTTAAAGAATGACTTTTGCGGTCCCCATGTTTATATTTCGCCTAGGGCCCCAAAATGGCTAGATCCTCCCCTGCCCACTGAATGGCCCTGGATGAAGGGGAGAGTGAGAGATATTGAGGGAGGTCTTGAATAGGAGAGTGAGGGATGTTGAGGGAGGTCTTGAGTATTTGTTTAAACTCTCCTTGCCCCGTTCCCACCAGCCAGAGTACAAAGCAGTGGACATGCTGCACTGCCAAGATCCATACCTAGTATACCCACTCTACTCTGCTTTTCTTGACAAATGCTTCTCTTAGACCATCACTTAAGGGTCTAAAAAGGTGACTGGCTGTCAAAAAGCAAAAAGAAAGTTGGTGAGAAAGACAACATATTAAGTGTTAAAACCGAGAAAAAATATTGTTTTGGGGGACATGTACTCATTTCTAATTTGATAAATCCAACATGTCTCAAAAGAGTTGGGACGGGGACAATAAATGGCAGCAAATGTCGAGGAAGACTAAAAACAAAACAAAAGACAACACTTAACAGTTAAATACATTAACCGATTGATGAATTTATATAAAAACAGTGTTAATTACTATCTTGGACATGATTTCACCAGCTTAAATAGTGGGTGTATTCCTTGTCATGTTTTGCAATGTTTTCCTTTCTGTAGTGCTTACAGTGTGACAGTTCTTGACCAAAAGCCCACCATTTTATCACCTGCTGGTCCTTATGATGGAGCCAAACTGTTAAAACATAGTAGAGAATGCAATTTGACCTTACTATGTGGCAGTAATCGAAGATCTCCCTTCAAAATATAATGCATGAGTGGCTTTTCATGCTGTTTAAAACCCATTTATACCATTCAGCACTGTATTTAACTCTACAGATGAGTGAGAACATCTTAACCAATGCACTACTGCACCCGCATGCCATCATGGAGGCTGACTTTTGAAGCTAGCACTAACACAAGTTGGATGGTCCATTTTCACTGTAGCACAGGATGTGCAATGCTCTATTATTGTCAAAAAGAATGGACTTCTACAACTTCTGCCGACTTCTGTAAGCAAAGGACAGTTTCCCATGTCTTCTGGGTCTATTTCAAGTGAGTTCAGGTGCTTAGGAGAATGTTACACCCCTGTATCATTTGCACGCATTAAGCATTCTTAATATGGTCAATTTTCAATAGCTCTAATTCCTGGAGTGCTAGAGTGAGACTACAGCCAATATATATTTCATGATGTCATGAACCTATACAATGATTTTAGTAACAAAAATATGTCTTATATACACTCAATCATGGTAAATCAAAGGGAATTCAAAAATGTATGTAATAACTATGGTAATTATTCCCTTTGCATCTTTAATTCTGAGTGACTCAGCCTCTCTGTGATGATCTTATACCTGGACACCTATATTGTCCGTCAGTACAATTCATTTTGAAATGTTCTTCTTTGTTGTTTTATCTTATTTGGATGTTTACTAAATTTCACTGATCCCCGTCCCAACTTATTTGAGACGTGTTGGATTTATCAAATTAGAAATGAGTACATATGTCCCCCAAAACAATATTTTTTCTCGGTTTTAAGTTAACACTCAATATGTTGTCTTTTCACTATTCTCCATCTAATGAATAGATTGAATGTTTTGAAAATGATAGCATTTTGATTTTATTCACTGTTTACGAAACGTCCCAACTTCACCGGAGTTGGGGTTTGTAGTCATTGAAAAGACTTTACTACTATAGTAATACACTACTATGACATTATACAGAGCATTTAGTAATACATTGCGACTTGGTTATTCCCATTCGGGTAACAGCAAAGTTATGATAGTTATAATAATCTTGAAGTCCTGTCTGCTGGCTATTTTGACACATTTGAAGAAATTTTGTTTCAATAACCAGTAAAAAATCATCAGCAACTGCATCGGACAGTTGACTTGTTAGTTATCTCTTCTCACACATGTTTGATTATATTCTGTGTATGCATCAGCTATTAGGCATGAAGTTTTCAAGGCATGATGATATCTCTCTGATGGCTCTTCAACACCATGTTACATAATGGAGGACTGTGACTACAAAAAATACTGTTGTTGTCATCATCTCAGGCCACACTGGAGGCATCAACACATAATTAATGGTTGCTAATCATCAAACAGCTGTGTGAGGTCTTTGTTGTGCTGCCAGCCTGCTCTGCTCTGCTCTGGTCTTCTCTGCTCTGCTCTGCTCTTCATGTCCCCATGCTGCCTTCCTCTCAATAGGCCCATGGGACCAGATGATATGTTGCCGGCTCGGGCTCGCCTCGTCTCTAGTCTCTCGTCTCGATACGACATTAGAAATAGTAGAAAAAAACAACAATGCAGGGCTTGCATCAAGGAAATTCTGCTAAGCCATGGAGGGAATACCAGGGGCAACCCTTTTGATTGGAGGACAACACTGCATTTTAATTAGTGTTGGCTGTATTCATTTTATGATTAGCATGTTTGCTTCACTGTTTTGGGCATCATCTCCCTTTCCCTCCTTTTGCCATCAACACAGCCATTTCTGCACATGAATTTGATATGGATTCCACGGAGGTTGACACCCTGATTTGTTTTGACCCTGTCCGAGGGAATCTGTCAGTTAGCGGCACACTTCTCTCCAGAAGACAGACTTTAATATCAACCTGTCAGTCCATCAGACAGATTTATTAGCACAAACAGTAGTCTTTATCATTGGTCTTGCAAATGAACCTCTTTTCTGGTTACAAACAATTTGGTATGGTTTTGGATTTAGTGGTCACTTTTGTCCAAATTCACAAGAAAATAAATAATACAACTGTGAAAAGCAGTATGTATAATGAAAGCAGCAATAACCTGTACAGTACTGCAAGAAATATTCTGGTCACAGAGAGAAGGATGCATATTATGGGAAATTGTGTCTGGGATTTTATGAAGAATAGAGATGGAACTTGTTTTATACCAGTAGGATACAGATTAATCTAAACTTGATGGCTGTAGTGCATGGCTGGAATGGAATGCATTTATAGACATTTTGAATACTGTTTGCGATTCAAAATAATGCAATTGTGAGTTTTATTCCACTTGAGTATGTCAGTATTTTCCCAACATGAAGCCATTGTGTCTTGAAAGTTTAATTGCGTTGTCAGCAGCATATTGATATCTCCATTGCAGCCAGTTGCCAGTTCAGATTTGCTTCGGCAGCTAAGCTGTGGACTGGGGTGTGCCATTAACTCCCAGTGTTTGAAGCTCTCTGCCATTGCTGAGCATAGTCATTTTAGAACTCTGTTGTGATTTCAAATGTTACAAATGTAGGAACAGACCTCCTGCTGTTGACGCCAGCAAAATGGTCACAAAACAGTAGATTTAGTCACCCTGCGTCAGATTCATTTAATGCAAATTATACACAGCTCACTGGTCTTGATTAAATCATTTAGTGTTTTAGCACTTCAAGCTTTGCTTTGAAGCCATACTTGAAAATGCAATTTGCACAATGTTCATTTCTTTTTAATTTAACTCTACTTATTTATACGCTTCAAAGAGTGTTTGCCCTTTTACCCTCTCATCATCTTGTTTAATTTGTCAAGTTTCAGCCCTGGCTAGTACAGTAAGGGTACAAGCCGCATGGCCCACAGCTCCAGGACCACACAGTGGTGGTAGCACCCCGGGGAACACTGCATGCTAATATTGCATCACATTAATTCAAAGGATTTGTCTGCCTCATTTTTTGTGCACGCCTGGGGGGAGGATTGCAACTCTGCATCAAGTGGATTACATAACGTTTAAACAGATGGGTAACACAAGGCTGTCTGTGTCAATGAAGAATTGCTGTTCCAAATGACTGAAATATTGACTGTAGATGCGTTAACAACAGAACAGTGGTAGCAATATGGTCCACGTAGCATGATGTTGCCAGGACAGCAAAGACACAAACACATCCGAATTCAGAGTGGTTCATTGTAGTGAAGTGCTGTCATATTGGAGAATGTGCCCTGACTGTCATTCCAACAAACCTTTTGGCATTGTGGTCTAGACTACATGTTTGGTTCATCAGGAGAATGGTGATTTATTGTCCAGACACTTGGAGAAAAACAAGTACAGGACCGCCATTCTGCTCCAGCAGCAATGTTTTTAATAAAGCTGTGCCGCATGAGCTGACAGCAAAGGTGCAGAGTTCAGAGTAGAAAATAGTTTAATCTATTATATGTGGTGTTCTTTGTTTTGTACGTGGCACTTTCTCTTCAATGTCTTGTCAGACCTTTCAGTTATTTTGACTGGCTGTTGGTTGCAATTGATCTGTTTCTATCTTTTGGATAGAACATTAAGTTCCCAAATTAGCAAATGATGCCAGATGCCAATGTAATAGCAAGAAGAACAAACATAAGAAGACTGAGAAGAATGAGAATTATGTCTTTTAAATATTCACATGGCCATTTACCATATTTAGGAATTGATTGGAAATTTAGAAAACACAATGTTGTGAGGTATGAGGGCAACGACTGACCCGAAAGGAATGGGTCAGTTATTACATGGGAGATCTAAAAGTGGCATGCACTAGCATAAGCTATGAAAATGGTTGGTTACAATTGGTTTTGCTCTAAATCAAATATGTTTGAACTTCTTTGTTTGTCTCTGCTATTCATTGAGCTTAGGGATGCAAATTATCGATTAATTCATTAATCATTAGTTGATAGCCTTATCGATCGACTTACGGTTAATTGATAAGCAGCGTTTCCCCCCGAAATCTCAATGTTTCTCAAAAAAAACCTACTAAATCTAAAAAAAAATATTAAAAATTGAGATAAAATACCACATTTAAATTCATTCTATTTCAATTCTTTAATCCAAAGGTGATTTGAATATTCTCAGTATTCACATCCCTCTTCACACACACACACTCTTCACATGCCCATTTCACCTGGGTCTCTTGTCAGTTGAATTGTCGATTAATTGCGATTCATGTTTTTTAATCGATTAATGCATTGATCGATTAAAGTCAATTAATCGATCAATCGTTTGCATCCCTCATTGAGCTTGTTGTGTACATTGGGAAAGGGAATATGTCACTTCCCTGTAAAGTCATCCTCAGCCAATAAGCAGCAGGTGACAGTTAATTTCATTCTAGCCTTTGAAGTTGAACTTTGATGTTTGTGTACTTGATCCCACACATGTGAAACAAAGGTCATTTTTATTTGTTCAACAGTAATAGGTTTTTACAGGTGACTGATCTTTTTTTCCTGCCATCTTTCAGGAAAATAATGTTGCCATTTCCTTGTGTCGTATACACACACACACACACACACACACACACACACACACACACACACACACACACACACACACACACACACACACACACACACACACACACACACGCACACACGCACACACGTGTAGATAACAAACAGCATAAATAATACAACAAAGCAATTCTCTTGACAAGCCTTTTATAACAATTTAAGTAGCAGTCAGACTGCAAATTGCTTAAAAAACACTTTCAATCTTCCGAGTGCCTATCAGAACTCTGTATTCTGAACACACACAGTCAAAAATTAAAATAGCCATTCAAATGCTTGAAGGATAAGATCTGCCTGAACCATTGTTCATGAGTGCACCAAACCAATCCAATATGACTTAGGTAGGCCTACAGTGGTGGTCAACAATAAGAAAAATCTAGTGATTTGAAAATGAAAGTACAGAGACTCTCTCTGTCTCTCTCTCAGGTGATTCATAATGAACATGACGGCATACTTTGTACTTCCACATGATCAGCACTCCCAGTTAGAGATGGGCAAGACATGTAATGAACCCTTATTACAATGGCCTGTTGAAATGGTCATCTAGGGTGCATTTCTCAAAACCATAGTTGCTAAAACTATGTTGGTTACTTTATTGGTCGCAACGCAATTTCCCACTGGCAGCTACCTAAGTTGATAACTGGCTAACAACTGCACTTTCGAGGAACACCACCCTGATTGGTTTGTAGCTTCTCTACACTGTAAGTGCAGGCATAACGTCAGTAAAACTGACACCTACTGTAAATATTTTTCTTTTTCTTCTTCTATTTCTTCTTCTTCTTCTTCCTTCTTCTTCTTCTTCTTCTTCTTCCTTCTTCTTCACAAGAATACGTAATGATAATGTGAATGTTATTAATAATATTAATGATGTTACTTACACATGGGTTTCACGTTTGTTAACAATCCCTGGCTGCGCGACCCTGTCTGCACACTGTTCAACCTCTCATTGTTGGAAACTGCTGTCGGTCAAAAAATGAGCTCATGTGGTTGGCCACTGCCAGTATCTTGTCCCTCCTCTTAACATCAATGTTTGTAAACGAAAAAAACCCATGTATAGTGCACCATAATAACAAGAATGTCTCTTCTTTGCTCTTCCTATCTCCTCTTCATGTTCCTGCAGCCACCCCTGAGCCCCAAGAGCAAGGTGTTGACAGGATGGGATCACCCAGTAGCAGGCCGCGCCCTTCCCGTCCCCCTTGTCTGACAGCCGCTCATTAATCTTCAGGATGTAGGGTGTCATTAAACCAGGAGGCCATTCATCTCACCGGACACCAACAGGTGATCACAGGAAGAGATGTTACAAAAGCAGCACACATTACAGAGGCATCGCAATGCATTTTCTCTTCAATACCCACTACAGGCAGCCATTTTGTTTGCTTAGATTACGTACTCTGGCGGTTGTCTAATTTGAAAGGAAAAACTAATTAGCTAAAGATTCCTGGCAAGAGTCCAATAGCTTTATTCTTTTAGCAACTTCTATAAAGCACACAAGCCCGGAACATGTTGATTTGTAAATCTGGCTACATTATTAAGTGCTGCTCTGCTAATATTAGCCAGCCATGCTAATGGCCACATGCATCCCTTGGAGATCCCAGAGGGGTAGTTAGGTAATGAAGAGTGCAGTAGTCCATTAGTGGCCAGTTGAATTTAATATTGATCAGCAGCCGGCCGGCCCGAGTGTAAAGTACATCTCCGGCCGCCATGCGCATCAATAAGTGAGCTGTCATAAGGGGGAGGATGCCTTAATATTAACGGCTCTTCTTCAGTCTGTTCCCTGATGCCAGAGGATTCGCTGATCCTGCAGCTCTCCTCCTCCTGTCCTGACAGGCAGGTTGCGCCTCTCAGCTAACTTTATGTGATCCCATTGATTTCCCCTGTTTCAATGAGATTGTATTTAGCTGCTTTTTCCTGCGAGTGATTATAGATTCCCCTCTTTGCTAAAAGCCCTGACGCTAAACAGTGATGCCTGCAACGTCACAATGCCATCAGCCTGGAGTGGAGAATGTGCATTGTTACAATTGCCTGCCTAAATGTGCCAGTGAAAACCCCAAAAACGTACACCCTGTCCTATGTGATTAACCTGAGAGTAAAGACAGTGCAACCACATTTCAGTGAGTGTACCGTATGGCCAATTAACTTAGCCATAATTGTCCATGGCCATTTAACCAATCACTGGATTTTCATTAATGGCATTTACGGTGTACCCCACTATTACACATGAAGCCGGTAAGACTGATTGCCTCACAGATCCTCCAGTAGCATGGCCTTGGTTGCTGTTTTCTTCAGGCAGTAACCCTTATTCCAGCCTGCTTGACAGAACACACACACGCGCGCACACACACTCACTCACACAAGCGCACGCACGCACACACGCACGCACGCACACACACACACACATACACACACATACACACACACACACACACACACACACACACACACACACACACACACACACACACACACACACACACACACACACACACACACACACACACACACCTCAGTGCCAAACCTTTTTTTTTCTTTAACTGAGGGAATCCCAACTCTAGCTATGAATATCAGTAGAGAACATGTCTGCCTTGCAGAGAGGGAACTAGTGTGTGGGTTGATGTGGGTGAGATATGGTAATGACTTTGACTTCCATTAAAGAGTTCAAATGCACTGTACACAAACCCATATTCGGTCAATGTGTGGCACAGCTATTCTCTATGCAATTGAAAAATACAACTTTTGTGATCATGCCAAGTAGCACAATAATTCCCATGCCTCTACTACCATTATTTGTGCATTTTATGAATTTGTTGGCCCTATTTTTTGTAGATGAGAGACGAAAAGGCACCAGCCTTGCTATTATGAATACATCGATGGGCTCTTGATATGTCCCATCTGTCTTACACATTTACAGTTGAGTCATGTCAGCTCTGGAAATGTATAAGCCTAATAGAGATATACTATAGGACTGACCAGTCTGTGGAGCAGAGGTTGTGGGAAAATGAGAGTTGGTGTGTAGACTACATCAGGGGGTCTTCCTTTGCTCCAAGGGTTCATGTGAGAGGTGAGGGCCAATCAAGAGGCCAGGCTTCCTCATGGTTAAGGTCAGCCCTCAAAATAGTCCCTTGAGGTCATTGTAGGCCAGTCGTTTCCAAGCTGGGGGTCTGGACCCCTAGGGGACTCACGGAGGTCCTGCTGGGGGGTCGTGGAGAGAATACTTGCATGAAACGTATACAATTACAAATATCTCCATGATGTCTATGATGGCAACATGTAGCATTTAGCATTAGCATTAGTGGACAAAAATGTTTTGCATTTGGAATATGATGTGGGAGGAGGGTCGTGAAGATATTCATAGATCCAAAAGGGGGTCCCAACAGCAAACCATTGGGAACTTCTGTAGGCTATCCTGGATGATCCTTATCTCACTCTCAGTCTCAGTGCACCAGTCACCCTTGTGAGTGTAATAATTCCAATTATTTTGAGAACATGCAGAAACATTCAAGGGTCTTCTCTCTTCCTGGTATGTCAGGCTTCTTTTTGTTGGAGTAGAACATTAGCAGTCAAGCCCACTGAATAAATTATATGCTGCTGTCAGATTCATTCACAATTTTATTCAGAGAATTTCTATCACCCTGCAGAAAATAATGTTTGACAAGGACATGGAAAACGGCAATTAAGGCTGTTTGTTAAGTATTATGTTTATTAAGGTCATTATTTTGTTTGTTTGTTTATAATTTACCCAGCTTATTGTTATTTAAAATGTCATGAAAAAATGCTTTACCTATCAATGCTTACGTAGGTAAATGGTCAAGGGTTATGTAAATGGTTATGTAAATAGTTTATGATTACTTATCTTATGAATAATGTTGTTGAGGCTTTATGATGTGGCATGATGCATGTTGAATTGCAAAAAGGGAAAAGGCAACAACTCTCTCTTATTTAATGACCCTAAATGTCAAATGGGTCAAAAGCAATCAAAATGTGAGTGCAGTAAAAAGCCTTCGGAATTTTCATCAAGGTAAAAATGTGTTGCCATGGTGATATTCCGTTTGGTCAGAGATGGGAGATTGTCCCGCCTGTCCCGTCATACAACCATGTTCCAAATTGAACCATAGATATGTATAATAAAATAGACGATTCAAGATCACTGAACAGCAAGCAGGCATTTGGATGCACACATTTGATGCCCACTTTCACCGTGGAGCTTGAGTGCCACATTACTGGCACTGACTCAGTGGACGCCGGCATAGGGAGCAAGTGTTGACGTGCAAGCTCAATTTGCCCCGGAAAGGAGAGGAGAAGAGAGGTTGGCCAGTCATGCTGAACTCATTTGAATGTGTTTTGCTTTGCTACAGGTCACTGAGCTGTTACACTGTTCACTGACAGTTTTATAGTGGTAAATAGAACCAACGGCAAGACAAAAGACAATAAACTGGGGGTCGGTCACACATTTGCAGACCCCAGATTTCCTTTGTTGTTGTAGCATTTTTTGTAACTGCCTCTACAATAGCTGTGCCTTACTGGTCACATATTTGTAACTTTATTTGTCTAACATGCTGTTTGGTTTTGTCTGCCCAGCAATATTTTAGGTTAGGGATACAGTGCATAGTCATACTTAAAAACAGCATATTAGATACCACAATATCCTATATCTTCCTATCTCAGATTCTGTTACAATCATTTTTTAAAACATGTTCAGTTCTGTTTTCAGTTATCATAGCTTACTGTTTGTAATTACAGTTCAAGTTGTACTTGTCATTTCTTTTCTGATGAGAACCTTGAACGGGAAGTGCACAGGGACGGATTATAGCTCTATGGGCCCCTGGGCCAGGCAGCAAGAATGGCCCCCCCTCCATAGCATTGCAAGGTTCCAGAAGACGATGATGGTAAAGATGCCTTTGTTGTGAGTTCAGGGGTTTTCCCTAGAGAAAATTAGAACATTCAGTGGTTTAAAGTGCAATTGAAACACAGTATGTGAACACAAATATATAGACTAGTAATTAAGTGTTTTTTTGTAGTGTGGAGGCTTGGGCTTCAGGGCCCCCTTGACCCCTGGGCCTGGGCTAGACTGACCCGTGCACTAATCTGTCCTGGTAACCACATTACATGTATTCTGTTGTCGGAAGTCAAAAAATAATTACTGGGCTTGAAAATGAGTGCTTTTTTGACACCAATCCAAACCTTGGACCTCCACCTATGCACCACAAATCCAAAAATCACTCATTTTCAAGCCCAGTAATCATTTTTTGACTCCCTCTGCCCCATGAACCAGGAAGTAGAGGGCATGACTTAGGTGCCCCATATGGAGAGAGCAGAACAGCACCCGCCATTCTCCACTCTGGCTCAGCTGGACAACACAATTTATCTGAGCAATTTCAATCACAGTGTCAATCAGAATGTACCTACTTAACTACCCACTCACACTTTCACTCGCTTGAAACAGAACAGCGGGACAGTGGCACCCAGGCGGGGCTGGAATGAGCAGAGACGTGTTTGCGTGTTAGTTAGTTTGGCACTGAGACCAGAGCAGAGGCACGTGGATGACAGCTGAGCCGAGCCGAGCTGAGCTGTGTAGCTGAGTGGAAGGTGTGCAGCGACAGATGTGGTCCAATGAGAGTGGGGGGTTACTGGACCACTGCAAGGCACCCAGCCAGACCGGCACCCAGCCAGAGCCGCTGTGACTACAGTAGTAGTCCACTTCTAGCCTGATTATCATAAACTTACAAATCTCTTCGAGACTTGGTCTGACCAAGAGCATAGCAATCACCGTTGACCAAACGGCATGGTTGACCCGCCTCCCTTGGTTTGCTAATGATTGTTTGCTTCACGACAAAGTGGGAGGAGTTCCTGATTTTTTCGGGAGTTCAGAAAGTACTTGCATTGTTCTTGACCTGACTAGTAGCAACGCTGAAGGGTGTTGCGTCATCAGGAGGTCACGGCCTGCTAAGCCAGACCGGCACCCAGCCAGAGGCGCTGTTACTACAGTAGTAGATTATGATGACATTATGGAGAGCCCTTAATAATAGATTAAGACTTGGCCATTATATTTTTGGTGACAAAAAATTTTATAATAACAGAGTCTGACAGAGGGGTTTAGCACTCTTCTGGTTGCTCCTACTCTCTAAGAGCAGTCGTCGCGTAGTGGAAGGTGTGCACTGACAGATGTGCAGTCTGGTCTGAAGGGGCTGGTGTGGGAGGTGGAGGGTGGGGAGACAGGACAGCCCTCTCTGGACCGCTGCCAGCCCGGCGGCACTGGGCCAAAACTACTGCTGCTCCTGCTGTCACTGCATAGTAAATGTTGCCGTCTCGAAGCCAAATCAACACCTGTCGAGTCCAATTTAACACTCTACCAGTCGGTCTTACTCTCCCCAAGTGTTGAATTAACATGACGCATTGTACTCTGCACTGCCGCTGCTGCTGCTGCTGCTGCTGCTGACGACTGAGGAAATGAATTGTGAGAAACTGAATGGGACAGCTGGATGTATTTATGACACCATTATGTTCACTCTGCTTTTTGTCTCGCACTTCCGGTGACTTATGATGTCTTGTGCTGGACATTTTGTTTTCCATGTCAAAAATGTAGATCCTGAGTTGTCCATTACATTTACTCTGTGTCTGTCTGCAATGTGCTACTACTATAGGGCCACTGGGTTGTCACAGTTGTGTCATTTTGTTTCTCGTGTTAAACTTTTCACCCTGAGGCAAACCGACAAGTACAAAGTTTTGCCTTCAGACAAGTCCCTTGATGTTAGCGTTTGGGGATACGCAGGCGAGATGTTTTTAATTTTACTGGAGCATCTTGTTACGGACTCCTGGGACAGTTCTGCCAACTGACTTCCACTGCATCCTTTGATGAAATGCCAAATTGAGCAATGTATTTATACTTGGGTGTATTCCTGATATGTTCTTTTGTTTTGTTGTTGGCAGCCTCGGTCCTAAAACCTTTACTGTTTATGTGTTTGTTTTTCTCACCAGAAGGTATTACCCGCATCCCCCATCCCTTTTAAAACACATCAGTCTCATCCGCCAGTGGATTGCAACCTGCCAAGAATGTATTCTGTTTCAAAGTGAACCTGCAAAGTCATGGAAACGCTTGTGAGTGAATGTCCTCTTTTTCAACTCTGAATATTTTATTTCTCTGTAACTGGTGCCTCAATATTTATTCACACATCACTCGAGTACTGTACATACACATGCAATGCACATACACATACACATACACATACACACATACACACATACACACATACACACATGCACATACAACTTATACACCTCATCTCTTTGTGTTACTAAATGTTTCCCTCTTCAGTTTAGTTCGGTCTGTAAAATATTAAATACTGCAATGTCCAGAAGGGTATTTCCGTATTGTGATTGCCTTAATATAATTGTAGCTGGTTGTGGTTGTGATGATAAGGATGCTTTTAGAAAACAAGCTATGTTTATTACCTACAAGCCTGCTGCACTTATTCAAATTGGATTAGCACTTGATTATCAATTAAATTATGATTCTTATAATCACCACCCATTCAACTGAAGTAAACATGGCCATGCAAAAGAAATACTGTGTTGTTTTCATTTGGCGTAGACAGTGCTGTCCTCCAAGATGCCAGTATGTCTTTTTCTATTCTTTCAAAAGGCAGTTCCTCACCTCTGTTTCAGCAGTGTTTCTGGTGCATTGTTAGCTAGCAGTATGTTTATAAATACATAAATAAAATAAATATGGAAATTCCAAATCATCACGAATTCAGTGTCGAGGCTAATAAAGCCATATCCACTTCTGAGAAATTAATTACACCCCAAATTATTTTGGGAAATGGTAGTCTTAATATGTCATGCATTTTAATTAGTCTCATCCAGAATAGCAAGCGTTTATTGTTCATGAATAAATAATCACATGTGTAGGTGTCAGAGGATCCTGAGAGGGCATGAACCTCTCTACTGAAATCAGTATGTGTGGTATATGTGCAAACATATCTGCTATAAACATGAGCCATCAGAGGTGGTGACCTGGGCTTTCTCACAAATGCTCGATCATGCACATGATGCTGTGTTTTTGCCGCCACTTGCAGGCAACACAAAACACTGCAGGCATACACACAGACAGACTAGCGGGCAGGCAGACACACAGGCAAACGGGCTGATAGACATTACCTGCCTCAACTCCCTCAGAGGAGTAATAACCTGTCTACTATATAGGTCACTGAATCTACAGTATTTTCAGTTCTGGTGCAGCTGGAAAGATTCATTTGACTTATCTCTGATACTTATGGCAAGTACAGCACCCTATATGAAGTGGGTCCACTGGTAGAACTATTTGAGTTCTGTGGTGAGCTGCAATGATACGACATCAGACAATTAGTCAGATTGTTACTTTTGACCACTTTGTCACAGGTTATACCATCTACTAAATTTTTGATACTTCTTTTAGCAAGAATAAAAGAGAATACAAGACGTCCTCTTTGGGAGAATAGCCCTTATGTAATTTAAGGACATTCAGCACCTACTGATGTCACCAGTCTGCCTGCGGATGCAACCGCTTGACCCAGATCTATCTACTGACACGGGAGCTCTGCATATTTCAGGAATGTCACTGGGACAGGGGTGACCGGCTGCATAGACACTGCTTCCAGGGGTTTGGACCGGGCCCACGACAAAGTTATCTGAAAGGGCCCCCTCACTTAATACATACAATGTAATGACAACCCAATTCTGGGCCCCTTTTCTCCCTGCGCCCGGGACACCTGGCCCCTTTGCCCCACCCCAGTCGGCTTTCCTGACTGCTTCATCTATTTACTGCTGTGATGGGATCACATGCTCCATGCTCCCAGGTACTGAGGTAATGCCTCCTGTCTGGACGGTCATGACGGAGTCGCATAACATCCAAGGATTTACCGTCTTCCTGTCTTCCTGTCTTCCTGTCTGCAGCTTTTGTCTTGGGGCTCCTACTTGGAGCTTGAAACTGAAAATAACACCCAGTCGTCGCATTGTGATGGGATACTTTCATAATGGATGTTTGAAGGCAGATTAAATGATATAATGAGGAATGATTGAGGCGGTGTGTTAGACTTTTGTGTCTCTCAAGCCACTTGTGCTGAATGAAAAAAAGTGCACCTGTGTCCAGTCCATGCAGTCTTGGCTACAGCTGCAGCTTTGGAGAAAGCCTCTCGCACACATTCTAGAGTAGCAGACACACATACACACACACACACACACACACACACACACACTTGCCCAGAGAATACCCCGACTGACCTTGAAGGTAGATGCTGAAAGCTGCAAGATGTTTCTCCTGAGAGTTTCTCCAAGCTCTTTCCATACTTGTCATATGCAGGTCCTCCGACAGGGTGGGGCAAACAGGTCAGTTGTCACAGGCCAAGGGAGGGGGAGGGGAAGAATTGGGACTTCTGTTGCATTGATAGGGGGGCCCTTTCAGATTGTTTTGTGCCAAGCCCAGTCAAACCTGCAAGTGGGCATCAACTCCACCTCATATTGTAATGAGCAGGATGGCATTGCTGATTTATGATGATCCTTACATGATAAATGATGGCTTTGATGATGTTGGTGATGCACAACAGATGTCTATGAATAACAAGACAAGACAAGTAATAATTAGTTGGGTGTGCATGCATGATTTACATTACAGTCCACACATAGACATAATGACAGCTCCATATTAAAGTTATATTCAGTAAGCATTAGTGATAGCCAGGCCCGTCGACAGGGAGGAAAAACAGGCCAGTTGTCCAGGTCCACAAGCCAGACCTCAGGCCCAGGAGGTGTCCAGATCGACATTACAGAGAAAGATCAGGTAACGCGCTCAACACCTTCTAATACACTGCACTGGGTGCTTAACTTTGTCGATGAATGAACTCAAAGTACAAAATAAAATAAAAAATGAATGAAGAAGCACTCAGTCTTTTCTCACAAATGTTTCGAGCTTACACCCTTCCTCAGTGTGAAATGGCGATTATTTTTGCAGATTGATGTTACACAATGTACTGTATGTAGAGGGCATGTCGTCTTTCACATGGTTTTGTTCAGAACTTCTGTCCAGAGGTTGTAGAGATCGGTGGAAAAACTGTATCAATAATTGTCTGCACTGGGGAAAAAAACAAAAACAAAACAGAGAAACACCTGTTGTAAAGGGGAGGCGAGAGATACAAGGTCAAGAACAAGAACGAGGAAGGTAAACAGACACACAGTGCCCAGCTGCATGCAGCAAGACAGATAAGCTTGTGGTGGTCATGGGATCTTAGAAGTGTGGGAAGCATGCATGGTCCATTTCTTTCAAGGAGAAGCAAACGAGCTCAGCAGCAGCAGAAGACTAGCCACCACAGGTTAAAAATAACTCGCAGGATTTGTGCATAATTCCCAAACCGTGCAGGGAGGAAAATCCTTAACACCAAAATCTTAACTGTAAACTCCCACCGCACATTCATTCATTTGAATATCTGCACAGGATGATGGATATAAAAAGATGCAGTGTCCCACATGCAAGTGTACTTGTGGGTGAAGAGGGGGTTGGATGGCAGACAAGGATAATGGTCATACATTAATATGATAATTAATTATGTAAGCTGTAAATAATGATTTGGAGTAAACAAAATAAAGACAAAATGTACAGTATCTCATCCTAGGGGTGCCGTTCAGGGGAGTAAAGTGTGACTGAGTCACCAGGGCCCCATGTATACAGTATAGGGGGCCCCCACATACAGTCCAATTTATGAAGATATATGTCTGGGGGGGTCCATTACATAGGGCCCAAAATTTGCCGCTACGCCCCTGTCTCATCCCATTGTGACTTCCTCAAATATGTAATTCTCCAGTAGATTACGGCAGACGAATCCATCACAGACAAATGCAGGCTGACTGACTCACACATTGCTCATTATGTGTTAGTGCTGTTATACATCTCTACACATAAAACGTAAAAGGATTTAGCAGATGTCTTAATCCAGATTCACAGGGTAGTCACAACATTCACAGCATGTGTGAATTCAGATGGTTAACCATTATCAGAAAGCGGTGACATGATTGATGTGATGATATCTTGATATGACTAAGCACCTGTCCTGGACATTCTGATGCTTGTATGCTATAAAAGGGAGAGAATATGCTGTGTACATATAGAGAGAAGAGATGCACAAAAATAGCTCTCTTAATACTTAGTGGAACTAGATAGATGTGATTGATGATTTGCTAAGGTGGCCACAGTGCTTATCTGTGATTATCTGTGCCTTCCTAGATTGAGTGAGTACGAGCCATGCATAAATCAGATGTAATGTGCACTCGTAGGAGAAGTGTCATATAGTCTTTAGTGTGCACTGTCAGATTTGGACTATTGGATACGCCAGTGGTTCTTAACCTTTTTTTCTGAACGCACCCCCTTAGCTGTTCCCAAGACAAGTCGCGCACCCCCACCCGAAATGTCTACGTGTATAGGCACCAAAAAAATGATTTAAGTGATTAATTACAATGATTCTTACTTTATACATTAATCAATACTTTAATGAATTTACATGGGGACGAAAACATGTTTAAATTTGGTCTTAATTTGGCCTACTTATAATGTTTGGAAGCAGAATTTTGGTCACAACCTCCACACAAACAAAATTCCGTGCACTGACATCTCTGGCGCACTCCCAGGGGGTGGGATACGCCATTTGTCAAACTGAGAACTGTATGTTGGATCCCCCATCTCTTCTTCTTCTTCTTCTTCTTCTTCTCCTTCATTTTTTTTACTCACACAGAGGCCCAGTCTCTGTTTCTGTCTGTAGGGGATAGGGGTTAGAAATGAGTCAGGCAGGTGTGATGGGGTGGGATCTCCTCAGGAGTTCATTAGGACTGCACTTGCTGCCAATATAGAGGTGATCAGATTTCTAGGCATCATACCAGGGCAGGTAATTCTGGGGAATCAGTCACTCTGTCGGCATGCATTTTCATGCTCTGTAGAGCCTACAGCTGATAGATGAGAAGAGTGAGTGCAGAGGGCAGATAGCCACGCCGTCAGCCTCACTAGTACAGGACGTGTAAGGCTTTGTTCAAGCACAAAGGACAGAGAGCCAAAGAAAAAGCCAGCAGCGCAGAAACCTGTAATTGAGTTGGCCACATGCAATAAAGAGAGAGAGGGAGAGGGAGAGGGAGAGAGAGAGAGAGAGCGAGCGAGAGCGAGAGCGAGAGCGAGAGAGAGAGAGGTCAGCTGATGACAGGTGCTCTGCATAGTGAGTTACTAATATGAAAGGTCAGACTAGAGAACCTTCATTTCAAATTTTCAGAGATTTCAATTTTGACTATTAAAGCCAGGTTACATGACACTTGATGTGTCATTATCGTGATTTGTTGAGGGAAATATTTTGCCAATTTAACAGATGTTTCATTATTCAGAATGTTCAACAAAATACCTGCTTCAGGTCAGACAAGGAGAGGTTACATAGCATACAGTAGCCAGGCCATGCCCTCCTAGTGACGCAATGCCGTCAGCGTTGCTCCTAGTCAGGTCAAGAGCAATGCAAGTACTTTCTGAGCTCCAGAAAAATCGGGAACTCCTCCCACTTTGTCGGAAAGCAAAGAACCATTAGCAAATCAAGGGAGGCGGGTCAACCATGCCGTTTGGGAAATGTTAAGTATTCTGCTCTTGGTCAGACCAAGTTTCAAAGAGATTTAAAAGTGGATACAGTGGATGTGGGGATATGCCACAGTTGGACACTTTGATGTCATGTTATGGTTGTCATGCTGATCTGAAAAAAAAAGAAATGCAGGATTTTGAGCAAAGTGATGTCCAAATGGATACTCAACACTTGTAGGAGGACGATGAAATAGTTTCCATTAAAATTGTATCTCCTTGCTGAAGTTGTCGGATACTTTATAAACTTATGGTGCATGAATTATTGAGCGTATGGAAGATCAGCAAATGCATGCAACTAAGGATATCTTTTACTGAGTATTCAGGAAGAGACAAGCCCAACCATGTTCTATATTGACCTACAATTTTTTTTTTCTAAAGGTTTTTTTTTTGGTCTTTTTTGACAGGACAGTGTGAGGAAGTGTCAGGAAGCGAATTGGGAGAGAGCCGGGGAGGGTCGGCAAAGGACCCGGGTCAACCCCATGGCAGGCGAGTGCCCTACCGGTTGGCCACGACAGGACCTGATCTACAAATGTATGAGGTAAATAATCATGTGGTGCACTACTGACGTATAATAAGAATTAAGTTTGTGTTATTTTTGTTTATTATTGTTTGTTTGTGGTGTTTGCATTCCATTTCATTTACACACTAAGGAAATCATACTTTCAGTAGATCAGATTTGCTA
The DNA here is from genome assembly GCF_034702125.1 of Engraulis encrasicolus. Taxonomy (NCBI): domain Eukaryota; kingdom Metazoa; phylum Chordata; class Actinopteri; order Clupeiformes; family Engraulidae; genus Engraulis; species Engraulis encrasicolus. Next base: position 14,421,536 of record NC_085860.1, read on the forward strand.
AATGACACAGGTGAGGTTAAGCATGTGAATGATTGTTTCCAAGCAGTAAGTATTTCTCACTGTTTGGAAAGGAGGACACATTGCTGGACATGGGCAACTCTAGCAACCCTATAAATTGCGATTTAAAATGGTTATGGCATCAACAATTAACATGTATGGCATATAAACAATGAAAAAAAATAAAGTTGCAACTCCCAGACATTGAATTTTATGGCATGATTCTACTCCAGTGTCCACGCTAAAACAGCATTACAAACCATTCACTTCCCCATTACACCATAGTAGCAGCCTTTTCATTGTGGAAGCTAGTCTATATAACAGAGTGGGGCTCCCATTATCAGTGCCCTCCCCAGACACCATTCAGTCTTAAAAGCAAATAAATGGATAGGCCCTCTTTGAAGTTTTACCGCAGCCTAGTTAATTAACTTCAGGAGCAGACCCGTCTTGTGGTAGCTTATTTATTTTCCACCACCATAGAGAATACAACCAAACTTGATTGGTTCCTTAATGTGAAGTCCTCATATCTGAACATGATAATCCTCCTGCATGGCTAATTTAACCATAGCACCCTTTAAGACATGTCTGTTTGAATGACACTAAATTACACCCATTTATTTTCAGTAAGTAGACTGTATGTTTTCCAGTGGTGGTGCTTACAGTCTTCCTCAGGTGCTTTGCAGGAAATCAAATGAGTTTGGAAAGGAAGGCTCCAAAGGGAAGAGTGTGCTAGCTGAAGGCAGAAAAAGCTATTATTAAGGCAGTATTTTAAACACCCTTGTACTTATCTCATGGTCATAATAATTAATTTATTAAGGTAAAAAATAACGCAGGAGCCACATAGTGGCCATTGTGTGGAATGAGTATACACATAATGGTTAAAAAAAGAAGCTTTATTGCAAATTGAGAGCAAGGGAATATGGGGATTACAGTGAGAGATGCATGGCGTGATATAATGTGCATGTAAAATCATCTGAATGTTGTGACATTTATTAATATTTAGACAAGCGTCAGTTGTGAAGTTGGTACGCCAAGTTGTCCAGAAGCTTGAAAGCTAGAAACTTTGAAGAACAGTACATTTTTGAAATGGATGTTTTTTTCTTGTTTCAGTTTCAGTAACTCTGCGGGGGGGTTTGTACCTTCTCTTTCATGTCTGTGCCCTGCAGTCTTACTTGAGTAAAGTTAAGCGCCCCATTGTTACATGACTAACTCCCTGCCACTGCTCTGCCGACCTGTAGCCTGTGACTGTGGTGATGGAATTGGAATGGCTGCCTGCTCGACAAGAGCCAGCATGAAGCTGCCTGTCACTCACCTTCCACCTTCAGTGAAGCTTTTAAATTCTAAACTGTGACTGACACTTAGATTATCTCACTTTTGTGATCCTGCACTGATGCATGTCCAGATAGCAGCATCGGACACATAAATATCTGGGTCATGTGGATTTGTATTGAATAAGTTGTTCTGTGGTAACTCCAGTGTTATCCAATGGCTTTCAGATTTCAATGGCAAACAGTCTATTTTCTCTGACATTACTGGCACCACAAGGGTAAAATCTGTCCAACAACTCTGGGACCACTGCATTACATAATGTAAATCACCTGACAATAAATCTCAATATATTCTGAATTCTGAAGAAGGGGGTCAGGACAAGCCCTTGGCCAGAATGTACAGAACCATTGTTCTGGCTATGCCAACTAATAATCTTGTAAATACTTCGAACTCGAAAAGACTTTTACTTTGACAAATGTTTACATCCCGAGACTCAGAATGTTAGAATGTTCAGTATGATTTGACAGTTAGCAACCCAGCTACGTGGAAACCTCCCGTACGCAGTTTCAAGGCAATCTCTGTGAGTTACTGTAATATTTTATTTCATTTGATACTTTCCCCCCAACTCAACTTACCGTATTATCATAATCTTATCGCCATCTTACTTGTCATTGTCCCACTTATGAATTCACCCTTAAACTTTGTATTTACCATTCTCCCTGTTAGCCTTAGCTTACCGGTAGTTACTAATGCCAAGTCAACATGTATTTGTTTCGTTGTTATTACTACAGTTATTTTAATATACGTACACGAGAGGATACTGTCCCTGATGTTATACTTGTATATGTTTCAGTTTAACAATCTTCCATAAATGATGAGAACGCAACCTTCGGTGTCTGGAGTCGTTTGTGGGGCTTGTTTACCTGCCTGGCTAGCGGATAAGGTTCTGTGAGGCCAGAACAGTTAAAAGAGAAGAACGGTGAAGCTGCAGATGACCCGACTGCATTGTCGTACCGGTGGAAGCCCAACTCCGTGCAACAACTGCACCGTCACTCGCGAGGACCGAGGTAAAACACATCCACAGTAGCCATGGAAAGAACAGACGCATCCGTGAGATCAGACTCTCATTTGAGCACGGCTTCACGTAAAGTAGTATTGGCTGCAGCCACAGCACGCGCTAAAGCCCAAGCTGCACAAACAAGAGCTACATATTCACTCAAAGAGATTGACATGAAAATTGAGAAGGCTCGTCTTGAGGCTACGCTCATCGCCTTAGAAAGGGAGAGGGAGGCAGAAGCAGCTATGGCTGAAGCAGCAGTAATGGAGGCTGCTGTAGAACTAGACCTTGAAAACGACTACCACAGTTGTAGACCAGAGTCATTGCCTAGACAGAGTGGAGAGCAACGTGCCGGAGAATACATAGAGAGACATTCAGAGCAAGAATTGTTTGCATGTGAAGAGAAAATGCCCCACTACTCCCTAGCATATGCACATGTCTGTGAAGATAAGCAAAGTAATCCCCCAGTTTCCCACCATCAGCAGTATGACCACCACGCAGCGGGTGATGTTTGTGTAGATGCTCACCTTCTCACTGGACCTCTGAATAATCAGATAAATGCAGCACTACCTTCCCCACTCAGGCCAGACTTACCTGCTCATACACCCAGACACAGTGACCACACTCCACTCAGGTCAGACCTACCTGCCCATACTTCCAGACACAACAACCACAGCCCATTCAGACCAGTCTCACCTGTCTACACATCTAGGCACACCGACCACAGTCCTCCCAGACCAAGCTCCCCTGTCTACCAACCCAGGCACACTGACCGCAGCTCATTCAGACCAGGCTCACCTGTCTACACACACAGGCACACTGACCGCAGCCCTCCTAGACCTGGCTCCCCTGTCTATGCACCCAGGCACACAGACCGCAGCCCCCCCAGACCAAGCTCACCTGTCTACACACCCAGGCACACCGGCCACAGCCCCCCCAGACCAGGCTCGCCCGTCTACATACCCAGGCACACAGACCGCACCCCCCCCAGACCAGGCTCGCCCGTCTACACACCCAGGCGCTCCGACCGCAGCCCCCCCAGACCAGGCTTACCTACTCATGTATACAGGCATACCAACCGCAGCCCCCCCAGATCAGGCTCCCCTGTCTATACACACAGGCATACCGACCGCAGCCCTCCCAGGGCAGGCTCGCCTGTCTACACACCCAGACGCACCGACCACCACAGCTCATTCAGACCAGGCTCACCTGTCCACACACCCAGGCGCACTGACCACCACAGCTCAGTCAGACCAGGCTCACCTGTCCACACACCCAGGCGCACTGACCACCACAGCTCAGTCAGACCAGGCTCACCTGTCCACACACCCAGGCGCACTGACCACCACAGCTCATTCAGACCAGGCTCACCTGTCCACACACCCAGGCGCACTGACCACCACAGCTCATTCAGACCAGGCTCGCCCGTCTACACACCCAGGCGCACCGGCTGCAGCCCCCCCAGACCAGGCTCGCCTGACTACACACCCAGACGCACTGACCGCAGCCCCTCCAGAACAGGCTTACCTACCCATGTATACAGGCATACTGACCGCAGCCCCCCCGGACCAGGCTTACCTGCCCGCACGCTCAGGCATACCGACCACAGCCCTCCCAGACCAGGCTCAGCTGTCCATGAATTCAGGCACGACTACTACAGCCCTCCTAGACCAGGCTCACCTGACTACATACCCAGGCACCATGACCAGAGCCTCAGTAGGTCCAACTTACCTGCTCGCACACACAGACATATCGACCACAACACCCTCAGGTCAGATTTACCTGCTCACAAACCCAATGACCATGACTACAGTTCCACCAGGTCCAGTGACACCACCACAACTGACTTAGCGAAGTACCTAGCACGGAGTCAGCTTGTGTCATCAGGCCTAACCAGCTTCGACGACAAGCCGGAAAATTACATGGCCTGGAAAAGCTCTTTCATAAACACCATTGAACATCTAGATCTTAGAGCAGGAGAAGAGTTGGATTTGCTAATAAGATGGCTAGGCCCGGAATCTGCAGCACATGCACGCCGCATTAAGTCAGTTAACGTGAGAGACCAGGCAGCAGGATTGCGTCTCGTATGGGAGAGGCTAGAAGAAATGTATGGTTCGCCCGAAGCGATAGAAGAGGCGCTCTTTTCTAAACTCGAACAATTCCCCAAAATATCGAGCAAAGAGTATTACAGGCTTAGAGAGCTGTCTGATCTACTGCTGGAAATTAAGTCAGCAAAATACGAAGGATACCTACCTGGCTTATCCTATCTTGACACAGCAAGGGGCATAAACCCAATTGTGGAAAAATTACCATACACACTTCAAGACAAATGGGTAATGGAAGGCTCACGGTACAAAGAAAAATATAGGGTCCCTTATCCTCCATTCGAATTCTTCCTAGAGTTTGTGCGAAGGCAAGCAAAGGCACGCAACGACCCCAGCTTCACTCTTCCCCCCAACACTGCATCAGTTAGGAAAGACAAATTCAGTGAAGTGCATAGTAGCGGCCGAAAAATGGTCTCGGTGCATAAAACCAACATTGCTCAATCTCACGCCATACCCACAGATATCGACCCAGAGAGACAATGCCCCCTGCATTTGAAACCACACTCCTTACAAATATGCCGTGGCTTCAGAGAAAGGCCAATGGAGGAACGAAAGAAAATACTAAGGGAGAACAACATATGCTATAAGTGTTGCGCGTCAAATAAGCATGTAGCCCGGGACTGCCAGGCAGCAATCATCTGTACCGAGTGTGACAGCCACAGCCACCCAACAGCATTACACCCAGGCCCAGCTCCATGGATCTCCCGCACATCACCGCCCCCATCAGAGAACGGCGGGGAGAACGACCAAGCACTGGATACTGCTGTGGTTTCTAGGTGCACCGAGGTATGTGGTGAAGGCTTCAAAGGCAAATCGTGCTCCAAGATATGCCTCGTTACAGTTTATCCAGCAGGCCATCGTAACAAGAGCAAGAGGATGTATGCCATGCTGGATGACCAAAGCAACAGGTCATTAGCCCGCTCAGAGTTTTTTGACATCTTCAATGTGGCTGGAGCCACCTATCCCTACACTCTGAAAACCTGCTCTGGTGTAGGTGACACATCTGGACGCCGAGCCACAGGGTTTGTCATCGAATCCGCAGATGGGGACGTCAGCCTATCCCTGCCTACACTCCTAGAGTGCAACATGATGCCCAACAACAGAGATGAAATCCCCACTCCAGCGGCCGCACACAGCCACTGCCACCTCAGAACGATAGCCAACGAAATACCACAAGTGGATGCAAATGCGGAGATTCTCCTGCTCTTAGGCAGGGACATGCTGAGAGTACATAAGGTGCGTAAACAGATTAACGGCCCACACGACGCACCCTTTGCACAAAGGCTGGACTTAGGATGGGTAATAGTCGGTGACGTATGCCGGGGCAGCGCACATCGGTCACCTGAGGTCACCAGCATGAAGACATACATCTTCGAAAACGGCAGACCAAGCCACTTTCCCCCATGTGAGAACCACTTGAAAGTGAAGGAGAAGTATTGCTCCCCAAATCAGCCCCAGTCCATAAGTTATGCGACCTACAGCGACAAACTGGGTATCTCAGTCTTCCAGCAAACCAAGGATGACCACAAGCTTGCGCCATCAGTGGAGGACCGTCTATTCCTCGCGACAATGGAAAATGAATTCTCCCAGGACTCAGCCAATAGTTGGGTGGCCCCGCTACCCTTCCGCCAGCCCAGGGTGAGCTTGCCGAATAACCGCAGATACGTCATGGGTCGGCTGAAGTCCCTACTACACCGCACACTTGACAAAAATCCACAGATGAGATCTCATTTCATGGAATTCATGCAAAAATTGTTAGACAACCATCACGCAGAGCTCGCTCCCCCAATTCAAGACAACAAGGAACGTTGGTATCTGCCCTTTTTTGGTGTCTACCACCCACAAAAACCCTCACAGATACGTGTGGTGTTCGATTCGAGTGCACAGTTTGAAGGTACATCACTCAACAACGTGTTGCTCCCTGGGCCGAACATGAACAACAGCCTGCTAGGTGTCCTCATAAGATTCAGAAAAGACCTAGTTGCGTTCACAGCAGACATACAACAAATGTTTCATTGTTTCCTGGTCCGAGAAGACTGCAGGGACGTTCTACGCTTTGTGTGGCACAGAGACAATGACCTGACTAAAGAGGTGGTTGACTACAGAATGAGAGTACACGTGTTCGGCAACAGTCCTTCCCCTGCAGTGGCCATCTATGGCTTGAGAAGAGCCGCACGCCAAGGAGAAAAACTGTATGGCAGCGATGCACGACACTTTACCGACCGAGACTTCTACGTGGATGATGCACTCAAGTCCGTGTCCACTGTGGACCAAGCAGTTGATCTTCTCAAAAGGACACAGAAGATGCTGGCTGCCTCCAACCTCCGACTCCACAAGATTGCGTCCAACAAAGCCGAGGTCATGAACGCGTTCCCAGTGGAAGACCGTGCCAAAGACATTCAGGACCTTGATCTGTTTGTCGACGACTTACCAGACCAGAGAAGCCTAGGGTTGAAGTGGAGCCTCATGTCAGATAACTTTACCTTCCATGTTCCTCAAAACGAAGGCCCGTACACACGCAGAGGCGTACTTTCAATGGTGAACAGCCTCTTCGACCCATTGGGATTTCTGGCACCAGTGACCATCCAGGGACGGCTACTTTTAAGACAGCTGTCTGCACAGGCCTCAGATTGGGACTCACCCCTCCCAGAGGAAATGCATGAGAAATGGACAGAATGGCGAGCCTCACTAAGTCACCTCAGCAGCATTCATGTGCCTCGCACATACTCCTCCTCTTCCCCATCTGAAACTCAGAGCATAGAACTGTGTGTCTTCTCTGACGCATCTGTCAAAGCCATTGCTGCTGTTGCCTACCTGAGAGTAACCAGTGCTGACGGGTCAGTAGAGCTCGGATTCATCATGGGCAAAGCACGGCTCGCTCCGCAACCTGAACTGACCGTCCCCAGGCTCGAACTGTGCGCAGCTGTGATGGCAGTTGAAATGGCAGAGGTGGTAACAGAAGAGATCGACCTCCCTCTCGACTCTGTCACCTTTTTCACAGACAGCAAAGTTGTGCTGGGCTACATATGCAACCAGTCAAGACGCTTCTACGTCTACGTGAATAACAGAGTTCAGCGCATAAGGCAGTCTACCACACCTGAACAGTGGCGTTACGTGCCAACAGATCTGAATCCTGCAGACTACGGCTCACGCTCCGTTCCAGCCTCACAACTCGGCAATACCTCGTGGCTCACAGGCCCCTCATTTCTCCTCAGCCCTAAGCCACCAGCCGAACAACATGCTGGGTTTGACCTCCTTGACCCTGAGAACGATGCAGACATTCGACCTGAAGTGAAAACCCTGTCCACTCACATCAATGAGAGCCTCCCTAATTCCAAACGCTGGGAACGCTTCTCCACCTGGAGATCACTGATCCATGCTGTGGCTAGGCTCAAACACATAGCCTCCTGTTACGCCCACTCACACAACAGTGGAGACTGTGCCGGGTCCGGGTGGCACGTCTGCAAGAAGGCCATCTCTAGTGGCACGCTTGAAGAAGCAGAGAACCTGGTCATCCGAATTGTGCAGCATGAGGCCTACGCAAAGGAGCTTCTTTCCATCGCAGGAAAGCAAAACATCTCTAAACAAAGCCCACTCATCAAGTTAAACCCCACCATTGACAGCAGCGGCATGCTGAGAGTAGGAGGGCGGATCAGTCAGTCAAGCCTCGACATGAAGGAAACAAACCCAATCATCTTACCCGGCAGTAATCACGTCACCACTCTTCTTGTACGCCATCATCATGAGAGAGTCCAGCATCAAGGCAGGCACTTCACGGAGGGCGCTGTCAGAGAGAGAGGCCTGTGGATAGTAGGAGCAAGAAGGTGTATTGGGAAGGTACTACACAAATGTGTGATTTGCAGACGGCTCAGAGGCAAGATTGAGGAACAGCAAATGAGTGAACTGCCTGGAGATCGACTTCAAACAGACCCCCCGTTCTCACATGTGGGCATGGACATGTTCGGGCCATGGGAAGTGTCCGCAAGAAGAACACGCGGGGGGCAGGCCAATAGTAAGAGATGGGCAGTCTTGTTCACCTGTTTATGCACAAGGGCAGTCCACATTGAGGTCGTCGAAGAGATGAGCTCCTCCAGCTTTATCAATGCGCTGAGGCGCTTCTTCGCACTGCGCGGTCCAGCTAAACAGTTACGCTCAGACTGTGGAACAAACTTTGTTGGTGCATGTAGAGAGATGGGCATCAACACTGTAGAACAAGGTGAGGTCCAGAAATACCTGCAAGAAGAAAAATGCACTTGGATCTTTAACCCACCCCATTCGTCCCACATGGGTGGAGTGTGGGAACGCATGATCGGTGTCGCACGACGCATACTGGACAACATGCTGCTGTGTGCCGGACAAAGACGCCTTACCCATGAGACACTTACTACATTCCTAGCTGAGGTCACAGCCATAATCAATGCTCGCCCTTTGATACCAGTCTCTTCTGACTCTGAACATCCCCAAATCCTGTCACCCTCCATGCTACTTACCCAGAAATCAGGATTACTCCTCCCACCTCTGCAAAGCCTTAACCAAAAGGAGATCTTGAGGAACCAATGGAAGCGAGTTCAGCTGCTAGCCAATGAATTCTGGAACAGATGGCGTAAGGAGTACCTCAGCACACTGCAGTCGCGGCAAAAATGGCAACTTGAGAGACCAAATCTGAAGGCGGGAGATGTAGTCCTTCTTAAGGAGAAACAGGCCAGAAGGAATGAGTGGCCTATGGGAGTCATCATCCAGACTATCCCAAGCCAAGACGGACTTGTAAGAAAAGCTGAAATCAAAGTTGTTCAACACGGGACAACAAAGAACTATTACAGACCCATCTCAGAACTAGTGTTCCTGTTGTCCCCAGAATAAGGTGCCCTCACGGTGTGAACATCAATATGGCATCTCTAAAGATACCAGACGGGGAGTGTTCTGGCTATGCCAACTAATAATCTTGTAAATACTTCGAACTCGAAAAGACTTTTACTTTGACAAATGTTTACATCCCGAGACTCAGAATGTTAGAATGTTCAGTATGATTTGACAGTTAGCAACCCAGCTACGTGGAAACCTCCCGTACGCAGTTTCAAGGCAATCTCTGTGAGTTACTGTAATATTTTATTTCATTTGATACTTTCCCCCCAACTCAACTTACCGTATTATCATAATCTTATCGCCATCTTACTTGTCATTGTCCCACTTATGAATTCACCCTTAAACTTTGTATTTACCATTCTCCCTGTTAGCCTTAGCTTACCGGTAGTTACTACTGCCAAGTCAACACGTATTTGTTTCGTTGTTATTACTACAGTTATTTTAATATACGTACACGAGAGGATACTGTCCCTGATGTTATACTTGTATATGTTTCAGTTTAACAATCTTCCATAAATGATGAGAACGCAACCTTCGGTGTCTGGAGTCGTTTGTGGGGCTTGTTTACCTGCCTGGTTAGCGGATAAGGTTCTGTGAGGCCAGAACAACCATCGTACCACCCCTTGCATTCCTCCCCTGGCGCTACTAGTCTGTCGGGATGCCACTTTTCCAAGTTGGACATAAATAGAATTTCACTGTGTGCACTTTTCACTGTCCTGTGCTGCTGTATGTGTCAGAATAACAAAAAGGCACTTTCATGTAAATAAATAAACTATATGCTGCTGCAATGGTAAGCTGTTTGTCCTGAAATGCATTCATCCATACTTCAAAGCCATTTGCCTTTTTTTAGATCAGAGTAATGTGAATAGATCTAGAACATTAAATCCTGAAAGGATTCATGTGATCAAAATGTTTTGAAATAAAATAAAATTAAGAAAAAAAAAGGTTTGTTCATGTTTGCTTGCTCAAACAAAGCGAAGACAGGAGAATATGGGAAAAAGACATAATGTCAGTGCCACCATTTAGTCACTTCTGTGAATATTGAGAAAGCAAACAAATGTAAATTATTCTGCTTCATATTGTAATTTGGAAATTACTATTCTTATGGTTTGTGAAAATTCAAGGCAATTATTTATTGAGACTAAAATGAGTTAATTCAGAATTCCTTTGTATCATCAACACAAGAAATAGGCCTATGGATCACTGAAAATGTGCATAATGCAGCCTGGAGCCTTGTGCTGCTGGAGCAGAAGACCCAGACTGGTTAAAAGTGCCATCAGTTCTTTTGTCCTTTGGTTAATGACCAATTAGTGTGCCGCTGTCCAATCAGCTTGGCCCAGTCTCAACGGAGCGCTAAAGTGCTGCAAAGGCAGTATATCAAATAGCTCTCTGGACGAGGCCTATGTGAAAAGTGAAAAAAGTGAAAGCCCATTGGGAAACTCCAACTCCCATTGTCATTGTGATATAGTAGAATTAAGGATTCCAGCTACCAGAGTTTGGTGGTGGCCAAGTGGTTAAGGACATGGGCTTTAGATCAGAGGGTTGCCATTTCAAATCCCACCCTTCCACTCCCCACTTCACTCCATGGCTGAAATGTCCCCTCAGCAGCTATGTAAACCCCACACTGCTCCAGAGACTGTAACCCAGTGTTTCCCAACCACTGTGCCGCGGCACACTAGTGTGCCGTGAGAGATCGTCAGGTGTGCCGTGGAAAATTCTTGTTTTCCAAAAAAAGAAAAGGAAAAAGAAAACGAATTCATTATTATCAGCAAATAATGCCTATAGCCTATGTCATTATGTAGTGTCTGCTGTTGACTGGCGTCCTAATCATGTAATAATTCCTTATCACTAGGTGGCAGCAGGTAGCGAAATGCATTGTAGTAGCTGTCAAAAGAAGGCAAATGCCGTGAGCTCGAGTCAATACAAAGATAGTTATTTCATTTGGATTTAGGACTACCGGTACTTGTAGGCTACATGGGATGCAACGGCACCGATTCCATTGTGCTTGGTATGTAAACGAAACACCCTTCACAAAACAAGAGTGCAGACTATTTTGTTGGCCTGCGTAAGCAAACAGAGAACCAAGCAACATTTATGAGGGAAAAAAGGTAAACGAGAGAGCCCTTAAAGCTAGCTACCACGTAGCTGAACTTGTCGCTAAATCAGAAGTCACACAGTGGCAGAGACGCTAATATTACCTGCCTGCAAAGCCATTGTAAATGAGATGCTTGGAAGCGGTTAAATAAATAGCCAAAGTCCCTCTTTCAAATAACACAATTTCCAGATATTGATGACATGTCTGCTGTTATCGAAAGTGTGGTTTTGGATCCGTATCCGTGAGAAATTTGCGTTGCAACTTGACGAGGCTGATAGTGGACATGCGCAACTCCTGGCCAATGTGCGTTTTGTGGATGGAGACGCAATCAGAGAAAACATTCTATTTTGCAAGGCATTGAACAGAGATTGATATTAAACATGCATATTCATATTGTAACAGTGAAATCTTTCCTAAATATCATTGCTACTGTCAGAATAAGCATTATTTTCTGTATTCCTGCAAATAGAATGCTTTTGGACAGAATAACAATTTATAGTAGGCCTACTTTGAAGTTTATAGCTTCCTTAAGAAGTGGACATGTTAAGTGCACTTTTTATTTGAAAGAGGAAATTTAAAAGACGATAAAAAAAACATTTTTGTGTTTATTTGATTGCTATTCAAGACACTTTTATAAGAATGACTATATTGTTAGGCGGCTACTATAATTTGTTTTCATTATTTCATAATTTTTGGTTGGTGGTGTGCCGCGAAATTTTTTGAAGGGAAAAAGTGTGCCCTGGCTCAAAAAAGGTTGGGAAACACTGCTGTAACCAATTCCCTGTACTTAAACAAGAACTGTAAGTCGCTTTGGATAAAAATGTCAGCTAAGTGTAATGTAATGTAATGTAATGGTAGAATGTTATAGGAAACCTCCCTCACTAAGCATCATACAGTGGTAGCTCAGCGGCGGTATCGCAGCTCTACTTCCATGCCGAACAATCGCTGTGATTGGGAGGTTGCGGGTTTGAGTCCTGAGTGGACGGATGAGCATCGTCACATTAGCCGATGGAGCTGAGTGAGTGGGCTTACATAATGTGCTGCTGCTGCTACAGCCAGTGATCCATACGTGTGTGCTGAAGACTCCAAAGGGTGCACCTGTGTAGCACAGAGTTGCACAGTATAAAGTAGAAGTAGGCCTACTCTTACAGGTGTAGTTACAACACTAGTAGTATGATATTACAAAGTTGAAACTAAGTAATACCATAGCACTAGCGCTGTAATTACATCTGTAAGAGTACTTCTACTTCTACTTCCAATTCTATACAATTCTGGTGTAGCGGTAGTATTGAAGTTATTTAGTGTGCTGTTTTATTGTGCTTTAACATGACACAGCCGTTCTTGGTTGGGATGGTGAAGGCTTTCGTTATTGAATATTAATTCTTCTCTCTCCACCTGGTTGCTTTGATGGGTATGGCCAAGCAGTGCCGGCTTTACCAATTGGCAGACTAGGCAACTGCCTAGGGCCCCATCAAAACCACCTCTATGAAGGATCCCCCAGTAGTCAACCCCGCTATGGTAAATGCCAGCAAAAATAACTCAAAAGGCCCCAATGTTTATATTTCACCTTGGGCCCCCAAATGGGTACATCCGCCACTGTGGCCAGGGAACAAATGTGAGCCAAATATACTGTATATATATACATATATATTACCTTGGGGTTTTCTAATCACGTGTCTCTACGGTTATGGAATGATATTTATTTACCCGCTTGTAACTCCATTGCAAGGCTACTTTGAATTTACCACATGCACTCATGCAATCCCTTGAAGGATTCATGTTTCATTCATAAACGTGTGATTGTGTTTACTGGTGCTGCTTTTCACCTACATCCAGCGTTATGTGTTCAAAGCATCTCCCAACGCGCACACACACACACACGCACACACACACACACACACACACACACACACACACACACACACACACATCCCAGGGGGAAATTAGATAGAGGGTCGTCATAGATATCCACAGGCGTTACTAAGTGGGTTATGACATCATCACATCCCCATGTGACATGCCATAAAAATGTAGACACACTGTATTCTGGGCGGAGCAGCAAGACGCGTCCTGACTCCGGGATCACATACGCTCAGCTCTTCAGGATGTGATGTCAAGCCTTGGTCTGTGTTGCTCACCATCTTCAGAGCTCTGGGGCAAGCCCTGCTCCAAGGCAACCTTGGTGTACGCATACAGTGATTTTTTGCCATTCTTAATTCAACACTTGGAGAGTACAATTAGAGCAAGTCAACACTTGGAGAGTACAATTCGGTATAGAGGAGTCTTAAACTGAGGGACACTCATTCCATACTAAAGAGATTTCAATGTGGCACTCTCTCTACTTTATAGAATGCATTTGGTCTTATAGCACGCACTTGAAATTGACATTATTACATTACATCACATCACATTGTATTACATTTAGCAGACGCTTTTGACCAAAGCAACTTACAAGCAGGACATTCAAGTAAGTACAGAGTGTGGGGTCAGTACAGTATACAAGTAATGTAGAACAGATGGAGAGCAGAAACAATGGAGGAGCAGGACTTGTGAAGTGTAATGCAGGTCATTAGTACCCATGATTAGAGGTGAGTTCATTCAGTTATGTTATGCAGGGATTATTATCATTGCAAAATGCACACTCATGACCTTTCATGTTACCTGAGGATGGGTCCATATACAAATGAACACTTGGCTAGGCTAACTACATTACTCAGATAAGTCTCATTACAGACATCATTGTGATCACTCCAGGCAAGCACTCTGCATTTCATCATACTTAAAAAAAAATAAGGCCAAGACTGCACGCTGCTGACGACAAAAGTGAGGTTAACTGCTTGAGTGTTGTAGATGAAGCTGCAGGGAGGGCACATTGGGTTGTGGTGTAACTACTGTGCTTGGTCTTGTTTTCTTCAGGTGGTGCCCCGCTGCCTCCGCACATGTGTCTTCGCTGGCAGGCAGGTAGCTGGGCCAAGTGTAGAGCTATCCATCAACCCTGGGCTTGGCTGAGGCAACGTGAGGACAGAAGGCAAAAGGAGAGAGTAGGGTTGGGGTGGGTTGAGGTGGGTAGGCAGGCGGATGGGCAGTAGGTGGGTGGGCAGGTGATCAGGTGAGGACAGAAGGCGAAAGGAGAGTGGGGTTTGGATGGGTAGAGGTAGAGGTGGGCAGGCAGGCGGGTGGGTGGGCGATGGAGTGGGCAGGTGGGTGGTCAGGTGATCAGGTGAGGACAGAAGGCGAAAGGAGAGTGGGGTTTGGATGGGTAGAGGTAGAGGTGGGCAGGCAGGCGGGTGGGTGGGCGATGGAGTGGGCAGGTGGGTGGTCAGGTATGTTGAGTGATGGGCTGCACGAAAAGTGGGTGGTTCTGCGTGCACTTCACCGGAAGCAGTATTGGGGATGGGCAGGTCGGCCGACAGGAGGGGGAGAAAGGGGTATGTTGTCCTCCTGGGCCCAAGGAGATAGAGGGCCCAGAATTTGGTCTCAATTACATTGTATATATTAGGTAGGGGGCCCTTTCAGATGACTTTGTCCTGGGCCTGACTTAAGTCGTCAGCAGTCCTGGGGATGTGGGACTCAGTATGAGTGTGATTGAAGGTCCTCTTTGCCGGCTAACGCACCGTGAAGCCCTGGTGGAAATACGTATGCATCAACCTTGCCTTGCTTCCTCCCACCCTCATAGTTGGGTGCTTTGGCTATAAATAAATACACCATAAACACAGTCGAGTCAAAATCTTTAGCCTCTGCTCTGTGTGCATGTCATAACCTCTCAACCGAGAAAACAAGGCCGTTAACCACA
Organism: Engraulis encrasicolus; assembly: GCF_034702125.1. Taxonomy (NCBI): domain Eukaryota; kingdom Metazoa; phylum Chordata; class Actinopteri; order Clupeiformes; family Engraulidae; genus Engraulis; species Engraulis encrasicolus. Next base: position 14,436,715 of record NC_085860.1, read on the forward strand.
GCACTTTTTGTTATTCTTAGTTTAATTAATAACACCACCCTTGAGGCATTTTAATATAAATAGATGGTCCAATTTCCCTGATTATGAAAATGAGTCAACATTAAAAAGTTTTTTTTTTAGATTCTTGGTACTGCAGGGGATGGAACCTCTGTAATGACGTTCGTTCAGACAGCCTAAAGAAAAAGAATGAAAGGGGAAAAAAAAGAAATGAAAGAAAAATGGGGGTTGCACCGCACCAGATAAACCTTTGTCACATTCTTATCAACTTCAGACACTGCAGGGCTCGGGTGATTGTGCATGGTTGCATGCTGCGTAGAGACGTCATCCCAAGCAGACTGGGGAAGAAATGAGAAACTGTGCATATCAAACAGTGCTTATGTCAGGGGTAGGGAACCGTTTTCATTCGAGGGCCACATTTTATAAAGTCCTTTAAGGGCCGCACTATGAACACACGCCCAGGATCTCCCCCTGCACTTAGGCCTATACTGAAGGTAGCCACCTTTACAACAGACCCCCCTTCTTCATTAGGTCCCCTGAAAATATAACTTAATTGTATTGCAAATGGCCTCTTCGAGACATAGGTTTCCCACCCCTGGGTTATGTCCATAGCCTAGAAATGATATCTAGACGCCCCTAGAGGCCGCAAATTGGGGTTTAGCTCGCTAGGCTATTATGTCCACCCTTTGGATTCTCAGTGTGTGTAATACGTCCTCCAGTCAAGCCAGATGAGGCTGAGGTCTTGCTTGGCTTGAGATGGAGTGTTTGTGCCAGTACCACTAAAGAAGGAGGAGGTACTGATTCACTCACTCACACCCTTATTTACTCACGGACTGAATGACTGAATAAATGACTGACCAACTGACACACATTCATAGCTGATACTAACATTGCCAAGGAAGGGACAGTTTTAGGGTGGTCCATCCTACTGTAGTATGCACTCAGTGAGTCAGTCACTTACTGAAAGCATTGACTCATCCTAGGGGTCCACTTGGTGCACTCACTCACTCACTCACTCGACTCAATCATTCACTCACTTACTCACATTTTCACTCCCTCACTCACTCCCTCACTCACTCACTCACTCACTCACTCACTCACTCACTCACTCACTCACTCACTCACTCACTCACTCACTCACTCACTCACTCACTCAGTCAGTCAGTCAGTCAGTCAGTCAGTCAGTCAGTCAGTCAGTCAGTCAGTCACTCATTCACTCTGTCGGTCCACTGTGTACATTCTTCCAGTCAGTCTCTCAGTCCCTGACTCTCCATGTTATCTCCAGAGACACACCTCCTGCTCCCCTCATCCAGGCTCCTGTCAGCAGTGGATGCCAAATGAGGTCCTGGATCCCCAGCCAAGCTGCTGTCAGGGCTAATGTGCCAATGCTGCCTGGATGCACAAAATGGGAAGTGGCAAGAGTGACAAATGGCAACCGACACGACGTAAATAATGCTGTCTCTCTTTTTTAATGGCCTCACTGTCCATTTACAGGTGCTAGGGGGAGATACTGTACCTGATGCAATTTATATTTTTTAGGAAGCCATTTTGAAATCAGTAATAGTGTTAAAAATTCAAAGTGAGAATACAGTATGTGAAAGTTAACAATGGAAATTTACTTTGTAAAGGATTTAAAATTGAAGTAGCGAGTCTGCCTGACACTGTCTTTGTGATGTAGTGTTTTATAACCTTACTGTTGTGCAGTGCTACAGGATGATCTATGTGCAGGGCAAGCGTGCTGATTTATGCCTTCCTGTCATGACTAAGTTATTCACTAATGAGTATGAATGCGGCTGATAAGTGTCTCTGCTCAGGCCTAAACACAAAGCAGCTTCCTCAGCACCGCTATGAAATCTGTTTCATCACATCATTTATGAAATATTCATAGAAGGAGCGGTGCTACTCTCTCCAAAGTCGAGGTGGGGAGGAGTAGAAAAAGAACAGAGAGGAGATAGAGAGGGAGGTGAGCGAGAAGTGCCACCACGTTCTTCTCTTCACATCTACAACGAGAGGATTATCTCATCACACATGCTTACCCAATGGCCCTGACAGCTCAAAGTGTCTTTTTTTCTCTCTCCCTCACACAAGGACAGCCTGGAGCTGCAGAGCTGTGACTCGGCTGCTGATGACTTCTAGTCTTCTTCTTCTTCTCATTGTGCACCTCTAGCTGGCTGGCTGACTGACTCATTCCCAGTCTCGCCCACCTTGAGCAGGAGACTACACCAGAGGGCAAGCACAGACCAGCCCACACCCAGGCCCTCCCTGGCCCCTTTCCAAAGAGATTAACCACACACTATACTGTACTGTACATGGCAGAGTTGTATGTGTGGGAGAAGAGCATTCAAACCTTGTAGATATACAAAGCCCACACCCAGTGATACAGGGATTCCACTGGGAGTCTCATTAGTGTATTCACGATTCACATTGAATATGCATAGTGCATTTCTGGATTGTAAAATCACATCCATATTTTAATGTGGACATACATGTAGGAGTAATGTGCTTTATGATGATATAACTATGGTTTATTTTATATATATTAAATCATGGTTATATTGTCTTGATTATTGGCAGAAAGCCAGACAGTCAATGCATTCAGTCAGTCAGTGTTTTCAATGTAATGCATATTAAGGTCAACCTTATTCAATATTCAATTATGGCAAACCGTCCTTTGAAGAGATACATTATCCAAATAGCTACGCCTAGACCTACTCTGTCTGACCTAACTCTAGTTAACTGTATTCTAGGATGGAAGCCATCATTATGACATTTCAGTTGGTTACCATGGAAATCAATGCAGATGTTCTATACTGTGATCTCTTGTCTGCCTCCAATGGCTAGAGGTAAGTCTTTTCATCCTAAATCTGAGAACATTTTTAGATTACACTTCTTAGACTTCTTGACTGTAAAGCTTCTGAGAATCATTTACACCACTCTGTCAGTGTAGGGGGCTAAGCAGACAGTTCAATTAAGGATAATTAGTGATTAATTTGCAGTGGTTCAGTGGAGGTTAAAATTGGTGGTATAATTTCTTCCATATGCAGGGGGGATTGGTACAGACAGAAGCACAGGCTAAGAGCAGTTTAACTGAACAATCCATTTTAAGTGTATTTCTTTTGAAAATGAGCATGCTCTTATCACACAGATGGTGCACCCAATATCAACCCTAGTATATCCTGTGATGAAAATGTAAGGATGGAAACGTTGATTACTCTTTGTTTTCCTTTCCCGGTCCTCAAAAAAGGAAGGCTGTGAGGGGGAGACCATCTTTCCTCTTTGGTCTAAGGTGTGTGAAGAAGAGACAGAGAGAGGACAGACTAGTTTCACTGAAGGTAATTCCAACATCTACAACTACATGGGCAAGCAAAGGGAACTTGCACACCTGAATGCCAAAGTAATGTATTTTTATTGCATATTTAGAAAATAAATTAAAGTGCTACCCAAGTGAGATGCGCAAACGTTTCAGTCACAGTCAGACCCTCGATTTATTTATTCTCTAAATATTCAATAAAAGTACACTATTGCATCTATTGCATCTATTGCATTATTGCGTCGGCATTCAGGTGTGTGAATGCACTGAGGATGGTCTGACTGTGACCAAAATCTTGGGTAGCAATATTTATTATCTAATATGCAATAAAAGTACACTATTGCATCGGCATTAAGGCGTGCGAGTTCCCTTTGCTTGCTCCTGTCGTTCACCTATTGGAACCTACACACCCACCAGGCATCAAGACGAAAGGTGTGGTACCCGCATTGGAAAGAACATCTTCAACTCCCTCTTCTTTAGTTCCCATTAATCTCCCTTACCAGTAGGAACAGGGACTAAGGTTTAGAGTGGGGAATAGATGTCTGAGCATTACAAAATTCTGTTTTATTCAATTAACAGGTCACAAGCATGTTGTTTTATGCACAGGCTCCAGAATACTAAATATATCATTTGCTTGTCATTCAGAGGGACGATAGATACGTCTGGAGGCTTGAGGATGCATGTGAAGTGAAAAGTGAAGTGAAAGCCCATTGGGAAACTCCAACTCCCATTGTCATTGTGACACAGCACTCCACTTTTACAGTGAAGCAGCTCATTGCTTTATCTCCCCAGACAAATCTTGCCTCCCAGCGACAAAAATCAAAAGAGCCAAAATAGAAAAAACCTGAAAAAAAGCCTGTATGTCCACAGGTTAACTGGGCTGGAAAGCTCCATGCCATGTCACAGAAGAGTGACCCCTCCACCTCCAGGAGGAGTGATGTCCAGCACATCTACAAGGGCTACGCCTCCAAACATGGCGACCTCCTCACCGCACCCGCCCTCCTCATGTTCCTCCAACAGGAACAGATGGAGACATCAGCCAATCAGGAGACTGCTGAGGCCTTGATTGACAGATATGAGATAGATGACACAGGTAAGGATAGACTTTCAAAGCCATTGACCTGTGTCTGTATTGTTACATCAGTCAATCAACCAAAAGGTATATATATTGCACAATATCAAAACTATACAGCTGCCTCAAAGTGCTTTCAAATACACATACATGCATATAAGAATGTTGGAAAAAGATTGTATGTCTATGCTAAAACTTGATGTTATTGTTTGACCACAGGAAGAACAGTGCTCCTGTAAAGGGAAGCTGATGGGATGTCAATAAACAATCAATCAATTAAACATATACTGCACCTACACACATATACATTCAACGTTTTAGAAATAAAGTCTTTTACATGTCAATATCATTTTGCAAGTTGTATAGATATGTATGTATGGTATGTCTTCTCTGTTTGACCTCATTCAGCCAGAGCAGAGAAGAGGATGACATTCGAGGGCTTCTTCAGGTTCATTGAGTCCAAAGACTGCTGTGTGTTTGACCGTAACCATACAGTAGTCTACCAGGACATGAAGCAGCCGCTCTGCCAATACTTCATCTCTTCCTCTCACAACACCTACCTGACCGGAGACCAGCTGGTGGGGAAGAGCCACCTGGACGCCTATATCAGGTACTGGACTGGAGACACAAAATAATTCGTAACCTAAAACTAAAAGTTTTGTCGGTGCTGCATCAGTAACACATTCAGGGCCACTGCTAAGGTTTTGGAGCATAACTAAGCATAACTGGGCAGGAGGCCCCCCTGATAATTAAACAATAATGATAATCAGGGGAGCCGACAAGGGGGTACAAAGGGGTCACCTGTACCGAACTCAGGGAAATGGGGTGGCCTAGAATTACATTGAATGTATTTGGTGGGGGCCAATTCAGATGACTTTGCCCTGGGCCCAGCCAAAGCACTCAGCGGCCCTAATGATAATAGTAACAGTAATAATAATACTTGTGCATAATAATAATAATTCTCCATCTTGTCTTGACACATTCAGAAAGATAATGCACTTTAACTAAATATAAAACAAACACTGAAGCATACAATAAACTGCGGCGCATAACCCAAGGCCATTACAATTTTGGGGGAACTTTAAAGAAGTTAATTGCGACTAAGTCCATAAAAAATGTGCATATTTAATGTTCAAGAATCAATGTTTTGTATTTAGGGATTTGTGGTGTGCATGACTCATTCAGGCTGCTCTGCAGGGAAACCCATCAGCCAAGTACGCTGATGAGCTATTCATTCAATTTTGAGGCCTGAAATATAAATGAATTCCATAATTCAGTTCATGGAGTGACGCGTTCCGTCTTGGCTGAAATCAGATCGGATATTTCACCCAGCCACTCTGTCTAGTGTTGAAATGGCCAGACTGATAGATTAGAGCCATGTGGGCGAGGAGACGGGAGATGGGATATGGGGTGAGGGCAGCAGGAATACTGTAGGTATTTATGGCCTTACTGAGTCCTCACCACCAACTAGCTGGCGAGCTCAGCCTGCCCTTTAATCTACTACCGAGAGAGAGAGAGAGAGAGAGAGAGAGAGAGAGAGAGAGAGAGAGAGAGAGAGAGAGAGAGAGAGAGAGAGAGAGAGAGAGAGAGAGAGAGAGAGAGAGAGATAGACAGAGAGAGAGAGAGAGAGAGAGGAAGACAAAGAGAGATGAGGGGTAGACAGACAGACAGACAGACACAGAGAGACAAACAGACAGAGACACAGACAAACAGACAGAAAAAAAACTGAGAGAAAAGGGAGAGAGAGACACAAGAGAGAGGAAAAGAGGAGGAGAAGAGGTGGGGGTCAGTCACCTCATCACCTAATGAGAGGGGGCCAATGAAGCTTGCAGCTGACCTCTCCCCACCCCTTCCTGTCCTGTGCTGTGCTGCATACAGGCAAGACTGAGGGGGGCAAAGGGGCCAATAGTCCCGGGCCCGGAGAGAGGGGGTCCCAGAATTGGGCTCTCATTACATTGTATGTAATGGATGGGGGGGCCGTTTCAGATGACTTTGTCCTGGGCCCAGCCAAACCTGTCAGCGGCCCTTGCTGCATGCACAAGGTTGGTGCAGCAGCAGACAGCAGCAGCGGCGGGTGTGATTAAAACAAAAGCTGAGCACTCAGCATAAAAGGCCCATTTAGCAGGGGT
>NC_085860.1:14448222-14468222 GCF_034702125.1 Engraulis encrasicolus
TGACGTGAGCTATAAATACTGCTTAAAAGATCTGGCCAGGAATAGACTTTTGGCCCATTTCAACACGTCTCCCTGAGAACTCACTTTCATTTGTTGAAAAGAAAGAGCAAAGAGAGAAAAAGGAAAAGGAGAAATGGATTTATACGGATTTCGGAGGCTGTCTGGAAGTACCAGGGCCGGATTAACGCACAGGCTAGATATGGCTGCAGCCTAGGGGCCCCACCAGGCTAGATATGGCTGCAGCCTACGGGCCCCCACCAGGCTAGATATGGCTGCAGCCTAGGGGCCCCCACCAGGCTAGATATGGCTGCAGCCTAGGGGCCCCCACCAGGCTAGATATGGCTGCAGCCTAGGAGCCCCACCAGGCTAGATATGGCTGCAGCCTAGGGGCCCCCACCAGGCTAGATATGGCTGCAGCCTAGGGGCCCCCACCTGCAAGGCCAAAAGTGAAAAACTGCAGAATTGTGACAAAATGCAATGTTGAAAAATTCTTCTGTCTTGTTGAGTGCAGTTTGGAATCTATTTAATACTCCTCTTCACAACTGGTAGACACATTTTATCCTTAATTCCTAGCTTGCATTTTTGAGACTGTCTGTGTAAATATGTCCTGAGATGTGTCCTCCAGGGGCCCCACAGCAACCTGTAGCCTACGGGCCCGGGGCCTTATTAATACGGCCCTGGGTAGTACTGAAATTGGTATGCAATCTGCAAACTTTTCTTCCTCCAGCATTGCGTGGAGCAGTATGGATTCTGGATATTACCGCGTATAGTTTTTGGCTGCTGCAACTCCAGACAGGCGGCAGTGAGATCTCTCTGGTGCAGCCTGATTACAGACTTGGGCTCCATAACTGATCATCAACACAAACCCTGGGGCTGCCTTCATGGGGGACTCAACGCTGCCTTTTAGTGATTTCACCTAAAAAAGTTCAGCAGATTGTTTTTAGATAAACAGCATACATTTTTTTTTAAATGTATACTGTTAGTCTTTACATATAATTTTAAACAATGTGCATGACCTTTGTGTATGTGTCGCTGATTTTATCACTTCTTCTGATCCCGCTACAGTCGGTAGGCCGTACATCAATCATACAGTAGTCCAGATATAAATACCATGGCTCCAGATTTGGAGGATTATCTTGGAAACTGCTTGTTGTTAGTTTTGTCTGCGCGCATGTGGTTACTAATAATACTGTAGGGAGACATTTTTGTTTTTGTGGTTTTTGCTCCTGGAAAATATGAGACAAGCCACCATATCATTTTACAGTCATCGGAAAAAGAAAAGTTATTTTTTCTTCTCAAGTTAATCACCCATGATAATTTGTGCTGTTTTTAGTGCTGTATGCAGTTTATGTTTAGTCCCCTTAACTATGTTCACGCAGGGATTTGTATGTACGTACGTAGTAGAAAGATGTGTGATTTCCTTATGCCCCCACCTACAGACTGTACAGTACACACAACCGTCAGTCCGTTCATGCGTTCACCCCTCTGGCCAACTTGATAATGCATCAGGACAGCACAAGTTTATACCCAGATCTCAGATATAACAAGATATTACCCAGATATAACAAGACATTGACATAACAATAGGCAGTACAGGACAAAGAACTGTTCAATAGTTGTTTGTCCTGCCCTGCCTATTGTTATGTCAATATCATGTTGTTGTATCTGTGTAAATGTGTATTGTAATGTGTTAAATCTTTGTTTTATCATGTCATAGGCAGTACAATACTTGCCTGGTGTTTACCTCACTTACTGACAAAAAAATCACATTGAGGACAATAAAGTTTCTAACTAGCTAACAAACATCCTCCTTGCTGATGCAGGATTCCAGTCTGAGACCTGACCCCTTTGATCTCAGCACCAACTTTCCAACCATTCCAGGCCACAGATGTTGACCTCCTTGAATTGCTTTGCTTACAGGACCTGAAGTATAAAATTCTCATTAAGAACAAGAAGCTGAGCCCTGACCCAGAGGCGGAGGCTGAGGCCGAGCAGAGCGAGGCAGCCACGCCTGAGCCAGAGCCGGCCGAACTTGAGCCAGATCCTGAGCTGGATGCAGAGGAGAGCGGAGAGGAAGAGGACGCAGATGAGGATGAGGAGGAAGTGCCGGCCAAGAAGAGCAAGAAGAAGAAAGTAAGTCACAGTTCATAGATGACGTTCATTATGTCTAACTGTTTTAGTAAAACTCGGGTTTTTCTTATTCTTCAGACATGTAAACGTTTTTGTCTTTTACCTGGCATGTTTTGATGGTAGCTTCCGTCTTCATCAGGGGGATGCTGTAACGTCGAAACATGTCTGAGGTATAAGAAAAAACTATTTTTTACTAGCAGTCACATCCACGTGCATTGCAATCCAAAATGTTAAAGCTGTGCTTCTCAACCTTCATTTGTCTTCGTTCTCCCTAAGCATTTTGTCATTCCATGAGTCACTCATCCTCGTCCCCCTTGCAGTGTGCTTGCGTACCACTAGTGGTATGCGTACCCTTGGTTGGAAAACACTGTGCTAAAACATCTGTACAGCTAGAGTACTTGTAATGAACTTGGCATTTCCAACAGTTTAAAACAATGACATTATCTATGAAACTGCCAATCACTCTGAATAGCTTCAGTGAAACACAGTAACACTTTATAATAATATCTGCTTATAAAGACTTAGTAAATAGTTAATTAATTAGGAGCAAAATATTAACAAATGTTTTTATTATTGACAAATTTTTGTTCATGCTTTATAAAATATCTATAAATAATATGTTCAAGATTTCACAAACCTTTTAGCAGAGTATTTGTATTCATTTACAAACAATTTGTAAATGTTTGATGAATATAAAATATTAACATAACATTTCCCAGTCATTTACAAATGTTTAATGTTTTGTTCATCCTTTCTTCATCATTTAGTAAGTGTTATTAATGTTTTATAAGCACACATTATTATAACGTGTTACCTGAAACCTGCATTTCTGTGCAGTCATTTCTGTGTAAACCACCTAACTGTGTAGTATTGTCTTGCAATTGCATAGTCATAAGGCCTTTTTTCCAAACCTTTGAGCTACTCCATGATTGTCTCAAAACAGAAGAAGAAGGTTGTGGTAGCACAGGCCATGTCCGACTTGGTCATCTACACCAAGTCTGTGAAGTTTAGAAGCTTCGCGCACTCTAGGGAGAGCCAGCAGTTCTACGAGAACACGTCATTTGCAGAGAAAAAGGCCAAGAAGCTGGTGAAGCACTCAGGTACACTAGAGCAGAGCAGAGCAGAGCAGAGCACGGTCATTTGTAGCCAGCCAGATTAGTGAAGCTGTAAAAGACTAACTGTATTGGCTGGCCCATTGCATTTAATTAATGTCTGATTGAGCATGGACTTGTGCTAATGAGTACTGCAACCCTGAGGGAGGGAGAGAGGGAAGAACTGAAATGAGAGGGAGAGAGAGAGAGAGAGAGAGAGAGAGAGAGAGAGAGAGAGAGAGAGAGAGAGAGAGAGAGAGAGAGAGAGAGAGAGAGAGAGAGAGAGAGGGGAGCTGAAATGAGAGCGCTGAAGAGAGAGAGAGAGAGAGAGAGAGAGAGAGAGAGAGAGAGAGAGAGAGAGAGAGAGAGAGAGAGAGAGAGAATGACAGAGCAGAGAAAGAAAAAGGCTGAGAAAGAGAAACAGACTGGATGAGATGAGAGTGAGTGTGAGTGAGTGTGAGTACAGTAGTAGAGTGAATGAGAGAGTAACTGAAAGCCTCACATTTATCTCTGTGATGTCCTCCTGTATAATGGCTGCCTTGCACAGGAGCAGAGTTTGTGCAGCACAACACACGGCTCCTGAGCAGGGTCTACCCAGCCGGCTCCCGCACCCGCTCCTCCAACTTCAACCCCCAGGAGTTCTGGAACGCCGGCATCCAACTCGGTACGCACCGCACCGCAACGCACTGACTACTAACTAGCTCTGATGCAACCTGCAGGCAGGCCTGTCTGTCGACACAGGGGTACAAATGGGTCAGCTGTCCCGGGCCCAGGGAGAGAAGGGGGCCCAGAGTTGGGTCCTCATTACTCTGTACGTAGTGTCAGAGGGGGGATCTTTCAGATGATTATATCCCGGGTCCCGTAAAGTTGTCAACGGCGGGCCTGCCTTCAGGGGCTGACAGAGAAAGTCAATCACACAGACGGACCATCCTCCCCCCAATGCACAATCTGGATATTGTCACATACTGCTCTGCAGTGTTAGTTAATGGTATTTAGATGGCTTTGAACAACAAGGCAAAGCAGCAGCCAATTAATATCAATTACATTTTAATTATGAGCCACAGATACACTTATGTTCACACACACACGTACGCATACACGCATGCACACACACACACACACACACACACACACACACACACACACACACACACACACACACACACACACACACACACACACACAGAAGGAGAGGGTCAGAGAGAATGTGTGTGTGTGTGTGTGTGTGTGTGTGTGTGTGTGTGTGTGTGTGTGTGTGTGTGTGAGAGAGAGAGAGAGAGAGAGAGAGAGAGAGAGAGAGAGAGAGAGAGAGTGCTCCCGAGAGAGAAGGGGAATATAGCAGAAGATAGGGCAGGCAGCCTTTGATGCCAACTGTGCCGCTTTGATACAACTGAAGGCCTGACAATTTCCTGCTAATTGCCCTCAGGCAGGTGAGGTGAGGCTTGAAATGACTTGGATTATCTCCCAGGTTTTCCCTTCTGCCACATGCATGCCATCGTTTTTTTTTTTTTCCTTCCCCTCATTTTCTACAAAGGAAATATTTTAGCGAATGCCACCCCTCACATTTTGTTTCTGTTCAATCCAATTCATGTGTCCTTGTTTCCTCAATTGAAGTTGCCGAGCTATCTGAAAGACTTATTTCGAATACAAACAGCTTGTTATGCAGAAGAACCTAACCTACATGCATGGTTCATCATGGTGTTATATTTAAACATTTTCCATTCAAGTCATTTGAAATATACTATAGCTCCTCTCTTAAAACTACATAAGGCTTCCAGTTCATCACTTCACTGTACCCTACTTGTGGTAAATGCTAAACCCCTGGGGGATTACATTTGTGTGGTTCAGCATGACTTACCCAAAGCTCTCTCTCTCTCTCTCTTTCTCTCTCTCTCTCTCTCTCTCTCTCTCTCTCTCTCTCTCTCTCTCTCTTTCTCTCTCTCTTTCTGTGTGTGTGTGTGTGTGTGTGTGTGTGTGTGTGTGTGTGTGTGTGTGTGTGTGTGTGTGTGTGTGTGTGTGTGTGCACGCGCTTGCACGTGCGCATATGTGTGTTTTTTTCTTCATGTGGCTGCACTTTGTTCTCGGCAATGTAGATGCTGCAGTGTTAAGTCAACACTTAGGGAGTAGGACCCACACTATGTGTTAACCCATTTAAGCCTACGGCACCTGCAAAAAACCCCGCTGCTGAATGCCTAAGCCCTTTTTTGGAAAAGTTCCCCTTAGCATATAAAAACCTAAATGTCTCAGCCTACGGAGCACTTGAGAACATGAAATAAGTTGCATTTAAAAGCTAGGACCCTCTTCTTGTATTGGAATGTGTTCATTCAGCTCCTACATATCCACATTTTCATTAAAAAACTCAAATATAAAGAGCATGAATGCAGTGTCTATGTCGTTCCAGGTGCCTAGGTCAATGCAGCGTTTATGCACAGGCATCAGGTTGCATTAAGACTGCTGGTCTTAACTGTGTAGGCCGTACCCATTGAGAGTATACCGTACCCCATGCTAACATTTCATTTGTGTTTCGGTTGCCCCGGACTCCCCACAGTGGCGCTCAACTTCCAGTCCTTTGGCTCCGGCATGGACTTGAACAATGGGCGTTTCCAGGACAACGGGGGCTCGGGCTACGTTCTGAAGCCCCATTTCCTGCGCGCTAGCGAGACCAGCTTTGATCCAAACGCTTCCACACACAACCTGAGGCCAGCACAGCTCCTGTTGAAGGTACAGAATATATTGTGTCAGTCCTCTCACTCAGCTTGGTAACAAACAGACAACAGCCCCCTTTTATCCTTCTGTTACATTACATTACATTACATTACATTACATTACATTACATTACATTACATTGCATTTGGCAGACGCTTTATAACCAAAGCGACTTTTAAAAGAGGACATAATCATAGCCAACATCACTACAAAGTGCACAGGAAATATACAGAACAACAAGTGTAGATGCAAACAAGGGTTGGTTAGTCATTACCTGACGTGCTTTCTACCATACCAGAAGCTCCACCATAAGGGGTTTCATTGGTAAGAATTTAGAGTTTGAATACTATTGCAAATAATGGTACTGAGAAATAATATCAAAGATGTCAAATGTACACAGGCAGGCACCAACTACTGTGGTTGTTATGACTGAAATGGTGATGGTGATATACGTAGGTTTTGCAATAACTTGTAATTTTATGATTTCATGGCTTTTTATATATTTATATAAGTATTTATGCTATTTATAGATTTTTATACATATGATCGCAGTATTCAAGAAACACAGTGTACAGTGTGATTGGGAATTATTGGGTTTTATCTGAATTGCATTACTTCTGAAGATTCATAACATTTATTACTTTGGTCCGCTCAACATCTTGTTCCACTCTCTCTCTGTCTCTCTGTCTCTCTGTCTCTCTGTCTCTCTGTCTCTCTGTCTCTCTCTCTCTCTCTCTCTCTCTCTCTCTCTCTCTCTCTCTCTCTCTCTCTCTCTCGCTCTCTCTCTGTAAGACACATCCACATCATTGTCCCTCCATCTTGTCTCAAAGTGAACTCACTGTACATCAATCACTGCAGACACTGATAAACCAGAGAAGAGTTCTTACCCCAAAAAATGGATCTTATCATCTTTGCAAAGAGCAGAGATTAAACAAACACAAACACACCACACAACTAAATATGCGTTTGCTTAGGCCTTCAGAACTCCTCAAGGTCAATGATGCATGGCCTAAACTCTGAGTCCCTCAAAAGATTACATAATGGAACAATTATGCGCATGTAGCACCTCCAAATACATCGGATAGCTCAGCACAATAATAATTGGTTTTGTGGGACAGCATGGGGCCGGGTCTGATTCAATTATTCATGTACAGTCTGCAGAAACAAAAGGGAGAGAGCCCTCTTGAAGTTCGACAAGAAAATGAAATGACTCATTCGCTATAGTGCACGATCTCTTTGCTCCGAAAGATGAAGTTGGCTATCCATGAATAGCTGAATATAATTGAATCATCTCGGAATGCTGAATGATTCTGAATGATGTATTTTATTTTATTTTTTTTATTTTTTTTTGTTGCATGGAACCGTTCGAGGCTAAATAGAGATGAAAGTCAGTAGGGGCTACCTGTTGTTGATGCCATGCCCAATTTCAGCCTTGAACTTTTCGGCCCAATTTCAGCCAGGGCTTTCACACTAACTGGGTCTGACAGTGTGAATTGGCAGCTCAGAGGTGTTAAAAGGCTGGCTGTCTGTATCTCTAGCCCACAGCCAAGATACACTCGCTCCGCTTGCAGGGGTGTTAGGTCTGACAGGTGAACAAATATCTTTCCACTGGCCCACTTTGAATAATCGTGTGTGTGTGTGTGTGTGCGTGCGTGCATGCGTGTGTGCGTGCGTGCGTGCGTGCGTGTGCAGGGCCTCTGAAAGCTTTGACCATGCCCGGGGCCGGGAACAAAATCATCTGAAAGGACCCCACTCTCAATACATACGATGTAATGCAGTCCAATTCTGGGGCTCCATTTCCCCTAGGCCCTAGAGAAATGACCCGATTCTCCCCCCCTGGCGGCAGTGTGAGTGTGAATGAGTGAGAGAGAGTGTGTATGGCTCCTACCAAAGGTACCATCGCCATACTTTACTTTTCTCCTGTCTTTGGCCGTTCTTGAGTCTGTGCGTCCATGCATCCATCTGTACCTCCATTTATGCACACATCAATCTGTCCAAGTCAACCGTCACAGATTGTTGCTCGTGCGAAAGCTTTTGAGCGGGTGGAAGGTCAACACTTTCAGGATGGCTGCACAGCTATGAAAATGCTTTGGCACTGTCAAATTCCACCCATTATCATTTTTGATTTCTCCTTTTGTATATTTCAAGTAGCTAGAAACCAGCAATGAGAGCACTGTAAGGGACTGTTCGTAATTTACCGGGGGGGGGGAGGGCTGGTGCGTAGGGGGGGGAGGGCCATGGTGAAAAAAAATGAGGTGGGGGGAGGGCCATGGCAAAAAAAATCGGAGTTAGGGGGAGGGCTATGGGAAAAAATATATATTTTATTTTATTTTAAATAATAATAAAAAATGCAATACTTCTCTGAAACACATCGCTTTGCGATGCAAGGTCCTGGGTGCATACTTTAGCACTGAAGCGTGAAGCGTGTATCTGTAGTCATCCCTAGGCATACAGGGATGCGTGTAGGCATACCGAATTATGTGTTAGCCTAGGCTAAATATTATTTTGGTGCTTTTGTGTGGAAAAGACCTTGTGCCATAACGGTGACCGCGATTTCCTCGGGTTAGGCTACTGCTGGAACGACATCGCAAAGTTGGTCCTGGATCAACATCTGGTTTGAGTGGTTATTTATGTCAGATTTCGCGCCTAACGTCTTCTGTAGCCTATGGATTAAGATCAGTTAATGCAGAAGTGCCATGCTGTTACAAAATAGGCCTACAATTATTCACTGACAGGTTAAGTTAGGAATATGTTTTGGTAAAGGCATAATTTGGCATGTTGTTAGGTTGGTGCACACATTTTCACTGACAGGTTGTTTAGGAATTAGTTTTGGTTTAGGCACAGTTCCACATAGCCACTGTAATAGCCTACCTAGCCATAACCAGAGCCGTATACCACCGTGACGGCACTTGGCATGCCCGTTAATTTTTGGAATCAGACCTAGAATAGGCTAACATACCAGATATTGATCCAGGACCAACTTTGCGATGTCGAGGAAATCGCGGTCACCGTGCCCAACGCAGGGCGCCCCTCCAGCTGTTTCGCTCGCTATCATAGTCGACTTGAACATTTGGTGATGTGTCCGTGCATCGCAAGGCACAGAGAGATGTGCACGAACAAGCCTACTAACTTTGGACAGAGCTTCGAGGCGGCTGCTAAACTTCGGAATCTCGAAGTGAAATGTAGCCTATTTTCTTCCAACCGGCATTATCAGCTGTCAAACTGGAGCGCGCCACCCTAAAAATGCAGCGGTTTATTTAATTGTTCATCGGTGTCCACAAGAATGTCTACTTTTGGGAAAATAAAAACACGTTTTGAAATAGTCTAGGCTAGAGCTACTGTTTGGAGCCATACGCCTACTTCAACCCTGTAATCCCACCAACTCGAGTCATCCTGCAGGTGAGACCGCTTGCTCACGCAGCTTGGTCTAGGATCCGCATGATTGACAACCTAGACTCTAGGTTGTCAATCATGCGGGCAGAGCGAGAGAGAAGAGAGGGTGGGGGGTTCACTTCGAGATTCCGCAGTTGAGCAGCCGCCTCGAATCTCTCGGTCCAAAATTGAACAGAACAGTTAATAGGCTACACTGTTCGTGCACATCTCTCTGTGACAATTGCCATGCACTGACATGACCAAATGTTTAAGTCGACAAGGATAGCGAAACAGAGCTGGAGGGCGCCGTGCGTCGGGGTTAAATGGCGCAAGGTCTTCTCACACAACAGCACCAAAAATTATATTTAGCATTTACATTTTTGTACCTGTAGGGGGAGGGCCATGGGAAAACAAAATTGAAGTGGGGGGAGGGCCATGGGGAAAAAATTGAGGTGGTGGGGGAGGGCCATGATTTTTTTTTTGGACCGGACTTCCAGCGCACCAGCCCTCCCCCCCCGGTAAATAACGTACAGTCCCTAAGCATTTTGAGCATTAGGACAGGGCAGATATTATGCAAAATTGGGCTTCCCTAGACAAATTAAACCTTAATTATGTGAAATATTACATTTGAGTGAAAAAATAGTAATTGGCTTGTCAAGAGTTATTACTAAATAATGAATATGTCTTTCCCCTGGCCTCACATGCAATATTTAGCAGTAACTGTAACTCTTGTTCTTGAGATTTATTTTCGTTTCTCTTTCATGGATGATGTGTGTTTCCATATTACTGTTCAGTAGGCCTAGTAGATCTCTCCTGTGTCTGAAAGCCCCCCTCTCCTATGCAGGGGCACTAACAATTTTGGATGGGCCCAGGACAAAGTCATCTTAAAGGGCCCCCGTCCCAGTAATGTAATGTAATGCAGAGGCAATTCTGGGGCCCCTCTTGCCCTGGGCCTGTGGTACTGACTCGTTTGCCCCCCCAATGTCAGCGTCCCTGCCCCTATGTATTCCTGACTTGGATACGTTAATAAATAATGGTGGGAAGTACTGTAACCGGCATGCAAGGGAGGACATCTTCTTCACTTATAGCTGTTCTCATATGCTGAGAAAACTTTTTTGCCGCTAGTCTGTGTGTTCAGTCTAATTTCTCTGGTGTAAGGGGCTCCGACTTATAAATAGGTTAGCTTAGGGTTGTAAATTATTTAGTTGGAATAGGGAAAAAGGTTTTTTTTATTTTATTTTGTTATTTTAAACCTGCCTGAGGTTTCTCATTTTCGTCCTCTGCAACACCGTGTAAAGTTTCTAGTGGTTCCAGGACCATGCAGTCGCTCATGTAGTGGACCCAGCATGTGAAGACACGTCCACCCCATAGTGCGATAGTCAAGTGGCACTGTCAGGAAGAATGGGGATATTAAACTGATGTGTTTGAGATGAATTACTGCACCAGGGGAAGTAAGTGGGTCTGTGTCCATGGATCAGTGCTGTCTGTATATGGGTGATTCTCCAGAGACTGAACAACATGCAAACTCCCTCAGACATGCTAGGCAGTCAGTCTGACATCCTAGTGGAGCATCCTTGTGTGTGTGTGTGTGTGTGTGTGTGTGTGTGTGTGTGTGTGTGTGTGTGTGTGTGTGTGTGTGTGTGTGTGTGTGTGTGTGTGTGTGTGTGTGTGTGCGCGCGCGCGCGCGCGCAGGCCCGCCGACAGGGGGGGCGGACAAAGGGGTATGTTGTCCCGGGCCCAGTGAGATAGGAAGCCCAGAATTGGGTTCCCCTTGCATTGTATGTATTGGGTAGGGGGCCCTTTCAGATGACTTTGTCCCGGGCCCAAGAAAAGCTGTCAGTGGCCGTGTGTGTGTGTGTGTGCGTGCGTGCGTGCGTGCGTGTGTGTGCACGTGTGTGTGTGTGTGTGTGTGTGCTTTGCTAATTGCAACGATGTCACTGATACTAAGAAATGGGTGTTATACTCTTGCTATAAATTATGCTGTCAAAGGGGAGTATTGAAATAACACTGAGATGTAGGTCATGAAACTGAGACTGTTCTTGAACCAAACCTTACCTGATGAAGCCCTCCACACATCATTTAGTGGGTGTGTCACACAGACTAGAATACCCCCCCCATTTTTCGCATAGCTATTTTTCCCCCTCACACCATCATTTCCGGGTGTGTCTCACAGTCAGGAATCGGTATCCCCTCTTCTAGTCACATTTTGGGTGTGTCTGGTCTGTCTGTGTGTGATCACCTGGCTCCAGTTGTCTTACACAGTACATTATTTTATTAACACTGTTAACTCAACACGCACCTTGTCAGAACTTAACTCTTCACTTCAATTACCTCTGAAAAATGCACTGTGTGCAAAGTAAAAAAAATACCAGTGTTAATATAACTCTGTCAGTGGTATAAGTGCATGTTCAATATTTCAAACATTTTACTCATTATTGAGTAAATACTAAGAGCTATAGAGTTTAAAAACAAATACACTGGCCAACTGCAAGATTTTTCACTGGCGTTTGACTTTGTTACATTATTGCATTACATTACATTTTGTTAGAGTACTTTGACTCTCGACAGTGTTGTAAATCTAAAATTTAAAATTCACTGAGTCTGTTTCGCGTCCTCTCAGGTGATCAGTGCGTCCAACCTGCCGGCCCCCAGGACAGGTAAGGAGCTGGACCCCTTTGTCAGGGTGGAGGTCTTCGGGGCCGTTTCCGACTGCTGCAAACGGCAGACTGACGCAGTCAAGCACAACGGTGAGAAACACACAGACGCACACACACACAGACACACAGACACAGACGCGCGCACACACACACACACACACACACACAGAAACACAGACACACACACACACACACACACACGCATGCACGCACGCACACACACACACACACACACACACACACGTGCACACGCATACACACACACACACACACACACAGGATACTACTTTGATGTGGTGTTGGCTGGGTGTGGACCGTTAGCCTACATCAAAAGGCCCCCGGAAACATTTAGCCTCGGTGGTCACGTGTGAAAATGAAAATGATTGTTTATAGCCACTGCTTTTCATCTTAACGGACTCTAAACAAACTCTTGAAAAGATGAGAAGCAAGATACGTAAGCTAGATTTAAGAAAAGATGACACACTGTGCCCAGATCTAATTATGATTAGTGGAGAGGACGTCGTCTCTGGTGTGACTAATGATGTCACAATGATTAATTTGCTAAGTGAAAGTCCTCCAGTCCAACCCTGCTGGTATTAACTCCCGCTTCCAAGGTCGCCACATACACCTTCTCAAGGTCGCTCTGTCAGAGGTGTAGCTCGGGACCCGAGTAGCCTATAAAATATTATGCTGCTCCACTGATCTGTTTCTTATTATTCATTTTACATTTTACATGGAGAGGTTGAAGTTAATGAGCTGCTCCAGAAGCCTAGAGAGTGTTTGGGTTTGTCTTCACCAAGAACGGCGTACGTAGCTTTGCTGAAACTGATCTTTGAGATAAGCAGGGAGAGTGTTGTCAAGTTGAGTGTGGGAGGAGTGTAAATAATAGGACAAAAGAGTTTGAATTGTTACCTCTCAACAATCATCTTCTTGACAGACATTATTTACATAGACAATCTAGACTTTGGCATAATCATAAAAACAATCTACAATACATATTGAGCAAACTAGAAAGTTGTTGCAGAATAATGTTTTGATCTTTGAGGAATGTGTCACCTGCTTGATGCAACAAGGCAATCAGAATAATTCACCAAAAGTTCATATTGGCTTATGTTTGCAATTGAACGCTTTCCATTGACATCATTTTTTCTCCTATTAAACACACCACGTTCATTGATTATTTTTGCTTTCATTTATCCCTGTTTACATAAGATGCAGTGATGCAGAATTCTCATGAAAGCTGTTTACTTTTTATTGATTTGTCTCACTTTAACTGTATATTGTTCACATGTACAGTAGCACCAAACACACAAGCAGTGATTGGCAGACTTTTTTTTATTATTTTTATTTTTATTTATCTGAGTACACAAGGAATGTGCACAAAACACCATTGGAAAACTTGTCTTTCATCTCAGCCAAATAGCTTCACAATTTGCCTGTGAGTTGGAAGCCACAGTACAAAGCAATAAAAAGGGTAAAAGTATGGTATGTCTTATGTAACAGCATGTAATTGTATCCTTTTGTTTATGCTTTATCATCTTAAATTGGATTTGTTCACTTTCCTTCATTTTCGTCAACACCTGAAAAAATATATTACATAACGTGTGCAAGTGTGTTTATGCAAATGTACTTGTACACATATGAAAGAGTTTGTGCATGCATGAATGAGGACGTGTGAACTTCCACAGAGAGAGACAGAGAGAGAGAGAGAGAGAGAGAGAGAGAGAGAGAGAGAGAGAGAGAGAGAGAGAGAGAGAGAGAGAGAGAGAGAGAGAGAGAGAGAGAGAGAGAGAGAGAGAGAGAGAGAGAGAGAGAGAGAGAGAGTGTCTGTGTGAGCTGAGTACAGACAGAACTACAGACAGAGTGAGCGGGAGAAAGAGAGTGAGAGAGTGAGAGAGAGAGAGAGAGAGAGAGAGAGAGAGAGAGAGAGAGAGAGAGAGATTGAGAGTGTCTGTGTGTCAGCTAAGTACAGATAGAACTACAGACAGAGAGAAAGAGATTTAGAGTGTGTGTGTGAGCTAGAACAGCTAGCACTGATTCTTGAAAGTTTGGCAAAAACATGTCCCTGCAGTAAAATGCTAATTCTGTTGAAAATCAACTAAATTTTCACGAACAAAATGAATCCAGGTAATGGCCAAGGGGTCTGTTACACAAATACACAGTTGTTTGAAATATTTAAGTGTAATTTTATGACTTTTCATGGCTATAAACCTGTCCACACCCTGTAAAAACGCGTGTCCCAAGGACTAGCATCATCATTTCAATTGACTTAAAATACAAAAATCACTAACAGAATTGAACAATATCACCATGATGTGGAAGACCATATTAAAGTGGTTCTACAGATGTGCACATAGTGCATGTAAAACAATATTTACTATTGTTTTCTGATTGCTCAAAATGTGTCCACCATATTGGTCACCACCGTCAGATTTTTTCTAAAAGACAATAAAATCAGGTATGCACAAGGTAATTTTCATTACTGAGGACCCCTTTTCAAACCTTTAGCTCTACTGCATACTTCACCATCACTGAAGCTCCTGTAAGTTTACTATTTTGTCCTCAATTTGTTAATTTGTTTGGACACTGGTACTGTCCCAACCATAAACTGTCAACACCGTCGGGGGTTTTAATGGTATTATATTACATTAATGTTAATTAATATATACTTTCTCAGAAAAGGTATGAAGCACCCAAGAAACAGAGCGAAAATGAAATGGCTAATGTGAGCAAAAAATGCACAATATGTAAAAGAGTGTTTTTTTGTCTCACACCGTCAGATGTCACCACCGTCAGATTTTGTTCCACTCATCATCTTGTTCCATATTTCACTAAATTGTGCTGGTTAATGAAATATTATTAGGCATGTTAGTAATAATTGTGATCCAAAATGATACACTAGCCACCACTGAGGTGCATTTGGAGGTTTTTTTGTCAGAAAACCTGACGGTGGTGACATCTGATGGAGTTCACCAAAAAACACATGTTTTACGTGTTTTTGACATGTTTTAAGAATATGCATACAATAAGTATCTACAGTTATGTTCAATTGTTAAAGTAATTCACTTTAATACAGCAAACATATGCTTTTATTTCTAATTCTGTCTGCCGCTGTTGACAAAACAAGAAAGAGCCCATTTTATGAAAAATGTTAAACATGGGGAGCTTGGCCAATACATTCACTGCACAGCCAAGACCTACATCTATGATAATACACCTCTACATTTTGGATTTGAACAACTTTAAACCTGTTTTTGCCACATTTTCAAGAACCAGTGGCCTACTTCCTAGATAATCTAACTAATGAAGATAAAACACATGCACAAACATACTGTGCACACACAAAAATGAAGTGTTTATGCAAGATGCCATTGACTTGAGAGGGCTATTTATTTTGCTAAATGCAGGTACTAATTAGGCCACTTTCACCACTCTCAGATTACTGTCACCACCGTCAGTTCAAAAGTCACCACCGTAAGAAGGAGTTTTGGACATTTTAAATGAATGTGCTTACAACATTTTCCTTAGGAGTTGTTGAATTATCAAAGTAATAGCCAATTTAAGCCTACACGAATATTTGTGAAATTACAAAAAATTGTTTGTTCTATTTAGGCGTTAAGTAAGCATCGTATGACGGTGCATAATTTGACATTAGAACACATGAAACAGTATTAAAATAGAACAAAAGTGAATTTTCAACATTTAAAGGCATATGTGTGAACCAAAAAATACACATAATCACTTAAAAACTCCAGATACATATGCAAACAAATCAATACAATTTTAATTACTTTTAATTGTGTCTGATGGTGTTGACAAAAAACAAGGTATGATCGGAGAAAAGCCTGATTTCTGAAAAAAATACAAAATGGGGAGATTGGCCTTGTGCATTTCTTAAAAGCCAAGACCTTAGTCTACGAGGATATGCCATATAATTTTGTAATTCACTTAGTTTTTTTCTGTCAACATTACAACCTGTTTTAGCCACTTTCTCAAGAATCAGTGCTAGAAGTGTGAGCTAGAAGTACAGACAGAGCTACAGACAGACAGAGTGCGTCTCATTAGTCAGCCTCTCTCTTCTCGTCTCTCCTCCTCTGCAATCAACGCGGCAGGCAGACAGCTGCACAGCGCTCCAAACGCCACTCGAGAGTGTAATTGCTTTTGCAGCTTAGTGGATTTGATAGACATATTCATCCACACTCTTCTTCACCACATTAGAGGAACTAAAGGAAGAAAACAAAGAGGAAAAAAACAAAAAACAAGCTTCACTGTCTGTCTACAAAGTACTCGATTGTCTCTTAATTAAATAGTAAACAAAGTAATTTGATGAGGACGTTTTTGACTGTCACAGTGATATGAGTACTGACAGCTGATTTTGTCTGACGGCGTAAGTGTGTAAATGATGTGCATGCCTGAGAATGCCGGGGCTTGAAAGATGCAATGGGTGTGAAGGGGTTTGTGAAAGGATAGCGCATAAAATAAATATTCACAGTGCCGTGTGTGAAGTGGAAGAGTAAGCGGCCGGGGGTCTGGGGATCAATTAGTCAGTGGCTGAATTAGTGATGTTTACTCTGCACAGCCTTGGCACCGCTTCATGTTTCTGCCTTCTGCTCTGCTGCTGAGGGGAAATAGACTAAGAGCAGCCTGGTGTTTAGGTGTCTGTGAGGCATCTACAGGGGATGTACAGCCAAACTGAAACACCTCTCATTTTAGTGTGGGACTTTTCATGGATAAATTGGACCACCCTGGTGGCCAGTCTTCATTAATTGCACCTGTAAGAGCAGAGTGTGAAGGTTCAATTAACAGGATAAGAGCACAGTTTTGCTTTCCTGTTGCTGATTAGAGGTCCACCTGAAAAAAAAAGTTGTCCAGTCCAGTATCAGTGATGAAGCAGAAACAACTCATCACCTTATCCATAATAAGGATGGCCAAAACATTCCACCCATGCTAAGCACCTACCTTAAGTTCCCATATGGAAAAGGTATGCGGTATATAAAACTTACAAAATGATTCCTATAATGTGGACTACACAACTCTTACATGGCACATACAGTGAGGAGAATAAGTATTTGATCCCTTGCTGATTTTGTCGGTTTGCCCACTAATAAAGACATGATCATTCTATAATATTAATGATAAAATGTATTCTAATATGGAGAGACAGAATATCAAAAAGAAAATCCAGAAAATAACTTTGAAGAATATATTTTAATTGATTTGTATTCCATTGAGGAAAATAAGTATTTGACCCCTCTAGTCAAAGAAGACAAAATACTTGGTGGCAAAGCCCTTGTTTTCTCATACAGAGGTCAGATGTTTCTTTCAGTTAATGACAACGTTTGTGGATATATTAGAAAGGATTTGTGTCCACTTTTCTTTGCAGATCATCTCTAAACGACTTAAGTTGTATGACTGTAGCTTGCCAAATGGGAGCTTCTGTTCCCTTCACAGGATTATTATAGGGTTAATGTTTGGAAACTGTCTAGGCCACTTCATGGCCTTAATGTGCCTCTGCTTGAGCTACTCCTTCGTTGCTTGGGCTGTATGTTATGGATTATTATCATATTGGGATGCCAATCCATGACCCACCTTCAGTCTAGTGGTGGTGGGAAAGAGGTTGGCATGCAGCATGTCGTTTACATGTCTCCCTCCATCCATTTCTTGACGATGTGAAGTTGTCCTGTGTCTTGGCCAGACAAACAACCTCAAAACATAATGTTACCACTTTCATTTATGATGTTGGAGAAGGTGTTGTTCTTGGGATCATAGGCAGCATATCTCATCCTCCAAACACATCGAGTTGTGTTAATGCCAAACAGTTTGATTTTGGTGTCACCTGATTCCAGCACCTCCCAATCATATCCTAATCCAGTTTGATGTTCATTGGCAAACCTCAGGTGAGCCTGAACAGGTTCCTTCTGAAGCCGGGGTACCACACATGCACTGCAGGATTTTAATCCGTTGTGGTATCAAGTGTTTCCAATAGTTTTCTTAGTGATTGAGGTCCCAGCTGCCTTGAGATCATTTCCTAGCTCCTCCCATACAGTTTTAAGGTGCTTTATCTCCTTTTTTTCTGGTTATTAAATTCCCACAAGGTCAAATCTTGTATGGAACCAGAGACAGGCCTAACATTGATGAGTGATGATCATTTTGTATGTCCTAAAATTAGGAAGAAATGCACCAACAGTTTGCTCTTTAATATCCAGGAGCCCGTTTCAGCCTTGTTGAGTTCTAAAATCTTGTCCCTGACATCCTTTGACAGCTTTTTGGTCTGTCCCATGTTGGCGAGTTTAGTTTGATTGATTGACTGATTCTATGGACTGATTCTGCAGATTCAATGTGTCTTTTGTGCAGGTTACTATTAACAGGTGTGTTCAATTCAGTGAACAAGTTGATTGGAAGTGCCATTTGATCTGCAGGATCAGAACTCTTGATGGTTGGCAGGGGATCAAATACTTATTTCCCTCAATTAAATATAAATCAATTATTATATATTCTTTAGAGTTAATTTCTGGATTTTCTTTTTGATATTCTGTCTCTCCATATTAGAATACATATTATCATTAACATTAAAGACTGATCACGTCTTTATTAGTGGGCAAACCAACAAAATCAGCAAGGGATCAAATACTTATTCTCCTCACTGTACTATAAAAGTGCCCCATTCCTCATTTTCCTCTTATGGAATGTGTATGAGTGCTTGGGGCCATATGAACATAGCGCATTTTTTATATAAGATTTTATAAAACATGTATAGACATGGAAGTTTTTATATTATCTTTTTTGCATGGGTATGTACCGTATGTACTGTATGTATATTCAATTTCATGCTAATAGTGTTCCACTGGTATCCACTTTCAGCTCTTAATCCTCGGTGGGGTGTTCCGATGAACTTCACCATCGCCGTGCCAGAGCTGGCCCTAATCCGGCTGTCCGTCCGTGACCAGATCGGACTCCTCAAGAACGAGCTTGTCGGCCAGTACACCCTCCCCTTCACCAGCATGAAGAAAGGTGAGAAACCCGGCCCTGTTGTGGCTCTAACGATAGGGCACTGCACTGATACGCCGGGGACCCGGGTTTGATTCCCGAGCCAAGGTCATTTCCCGATCCTCCCCCGTCTATCTCTCCTACTCGCTTCCTGTCACCAAATGATACTGTGCTATCAAGTAAAGGCATGAATGCCTCTACTCTATTTTTTTATTTATTTTTTAAAGAAAAAAGAAAGCTGAGAAATCCTCATCACGTAGTGGGCCTGTGGCAAAGATGTAGGTTTGTCTTGGAAAGTGGTGGGGCCAGGGATGGGCAGTATTGCTATTACATCTAATTGAAATACATTTTGAAATACAAAATACTATTTTGTATTTTTATTTCATACAAGTGAATAACATGTATTTGTATTTTGTATCAAAATACTTTCCTCCAGTATTTTGTGTATTTCACAAAACTACAAATACAAATACTTTTTTCTAAAGAATGTTATTACACAATATGAACACATGATGGTGCTGTAGGTTAAAAAGTATATGAATGCCCCTAGCTGAATTGGAGGTACATGCTTGGATTTCTTAAGCCTTGACTGAACAGGAAGTTCAATTTGTTTCAAGGTGATTGGCTAATCATTTAATTAATTCCTCAATGAGGTGTTAATGTTTTCCCCATGTCATTCAAACTTGCTTTCAGTTTGCCATTTAGGGCCTTTTGTGTAGAATTGAGATATTACCTGTGCATATTGTTTTAAAACTAGCTGTATAAAGTGCGTTCCAATATGCAACCTTGCTTCCTCCACTTGTGCTTGTGGCCTCGCAATATGTCGGGATGACATCACTGACAACAGCATTACATTTAAATATCTCATAAAAGCTTAATTGTAAAGTCTTTGTCTCATTTGCAATTGGGATGGTGGATGAAAAACCTAAAAGTTGTTGTGGCTAGGCTGACAGCTGGGAAACCTAATTGTTTTCTCCACGGAGGATGGGCCAGGAGGCGGGGCGAGGCCACAAGCACAAGTGGAGGAAGCAAGGTTGCATATTGGAATTCACTCATA
>NC_085860.1:14473222-14488222 GCF_034702125.1 Engraulis encrasicolus
TTGTAGTCTACATTTGATACAGGTGGATTGAAGCATGTGTCATACCAGTTCGTTGAATGTGGGGTTGGTGTTGTTTTTGACCACTTTGGTCTTTTTCTTGGAGGAGTTGTTAGGGTCTGGTCTGAGACGAGTCGCCACATACGCATCAGGGCAGGAGCCATTTGGTAACCTCTGAAGGGAGGGAGGGAGGGAGAGAGAGAGAGAGAGGGAGGGAGAGAGGGAGAGGGAGGGAGAGAGGGAGAGGGAGGGAGAGAGGGAGGGAGAGAGGGAGAGGGAGGGAGAGAGGGATACACAGACAGAGAGAGAGAGGGATACACAGACAGAGAGAGAGAGAGAGAGAGAGAGAGAGAGAGAGAGAGAGAGATATCAGATATAAAGCTTCTGTAGGAAGGATTATACATGAGACAACAATTATTATTTTACTTAATTAACATGAATATGAATTGATATTATTAACTTAAATCAGTTACTGTTTCTCCATTTTGTATGTTTTTTAATCAGCTACCCTGCATTTACACCACAGAGGAAGATACATTTTAATCTTGGCGTAAATGCAGAGCTGTACTGACGAGACTTACAATATTCTTCAGGTGCTTGACCATTACAGACAGCTTCTTGTCTTTGTATGACAAGAGCAGCTGAATCTGTGGTTTGGATGGGCTGCCTGGATCTGCAATCAAACCATGATCAAACACTTTATTAAATACAGTTTTTATACATAATATATTGTTTAATCATCATCATGAGATAGGATAGTTTCTGGTATTCAATATTAGTCATATGATCTCAGTAAAAGTAACAATTAACAATAACAGTAGGATTTTTTTTATTTGCAGAACAATATTTCAACAAAACTACTTAGTTGAACCTGTATTTTATATTTATCAGTCTCTCAATATAATGGGAAAAAAGGAGGCGCACACAAGGCTTGTGTGAAAAAGTGTATTGAAGCCGAAATGTAACAACAGAAGTCTGAGGTTAACTGGAGCAACAGACGTTTCGGAGCTAGTCCATTCTCAATGTCTCCAGTAGGACACATCCAGAGCTGCTGGAGACATTGAGAATGGACTAGCTCCGAAACGTCTGTTTCTCCAGTTAACCTCAGACTTCTGTTGTTAAATTTCGGCTTCAATACACTTTTTCACATAAGCCTTGTGTGTGCCTCCTTTTTTCCCATTATCTTGAGTGATTACTACTTTTTGGGAGTGCACGCACCAAGCAATACACGGGTGTGCAGGCGCAGACGCCGACCTTTGTTGGTCTTTTGTCATATTTATCAGTCTGTAATTTAATCAACATACCTTTCATGGGTGTTGCGGGGCCATCAAGGAACAGACTGCACACAAACTCATTCTGTGTGTGACATAAGAAGCACAGGAACAAAAAAGAAAGCATTTTATAATAAGTCTACCCTATTGTATTCTCACACCACAACATAAATACAGCCTTGCAGGAGCAATTTACTTACGCCTTTACATGGACCCTCGAACAACTCCTTCAGGTATTTGTTCAACAATACCATTTTTCTGCCTGCCGTGAAAGACATCTTAAACCATCGGGGGAATCTGGCGAGTGGGTGGACAGGGACAGTGAATTAATAGCACATTTCAGTGAGGCTCCTGGGAAGTTTTCATAGCATACAGTAATGCAACTTTCACTCCAATTTTAGATTATAAAAAAAAATCCTCAAGTGAAGCCAACTTGACATTTTCACAGGGAGAAAAATCAGGCCTTGATCCATATGAGATCGCTCGGCTTTGCTTTTCAATAAAAAAAGATTTTAAAAGTATTGAAGTAAAGCTGTGACTCAACCAACAATATACATTTTCACTCACTGTGGAAGAGCGGACTCTATAAAGTGCTTCTGGAGCTTCTTATGAATTAGCTCGAACTGTGCAAAGGTTTTCTCGCTGATGAGGTAGCCGTCGTCGATATTCACCCTCAGTTCAAAGTTCTGGAAGAGAAAATCAAACGACATGTTTATTAACACTTATTATCAACAGCTGACCGTCCGGCGATGCCAAAATAGGCACGACATTATCCTGCTGTTGAGTGCTCTTGGAAATACTTAAGTCCAAGTATCCAAAGCACTCTTCGAAAAGATTTAAAAAGCTTTCATAAAAGGCTAAATCATAATATAAATTAATGTAGAAATTAATATTTTTATAATGATTTAGCCATTTATTAAAGCTATGTTAACCTTTTCGAAAAGTGCCTTGGATACTTCAACTTCAGCTCTTTCCTTTTTTAACAAATAGCACCATCAGACCACCAACCAATCAATTTATACCAATTGATGCAGCCCTATTTGCTTTGGTAAATACTTGACAAATGATGCTAGCAGTAGCCATGCAGGCTCTACCCACCACAGCAGGCTAATTCTCAAGCATGTTCACGACATCTGGACAGCTTTGTGAGACACAGAGCTTGGCGCGGAGCAGATGGGAGCTGTTTGCCCACAGGAGGAGCCTGGACTGATCAAAGAGCGATGTAATGCCACTGATGCTGTTTACCTCATTACTGCCCAGCGCTAAAGAGGCTAAAGAGGCCGGGGCAAAGGCGCTCGCCAGCCTGTCAAGCAGAGGAGCCAACAAGGGGAGGGGAGCATAACTCATCATGGTGCTTACCAACGAGGGGAGGGAGCATAACTCATGGTGCTTGACATTCATTCTGCTCGTGGCATAAATTACATTAACAGGGCCAAGGTCACGCTGTGCTTGCCATATAAATATAAATATGGCTCTCATGAGAATTGGATCAATCTTCCAGCATTCACAGTTTCCTTAAACGAGACATCAGTGCAATATCTACAGTACTAACACCGCACAGTTTCTATTTCACCTGACAATGAGACAGATTTTCTTAAATGTGACGTCAGTGTAGGATTTGCATCATAACCCCATAGTTTCTGATACAGATTTCCTAAATGTGACAACAGTACGTATAGTATCTGCATCCTAATACCGACATAGTTTCTGCTTCACAATAGTATCTTGAGAATAGTTTTCACAATAGTATCTTGAGTGGTATTGTGTGGTAGGTTTCTGAGATTTCCTTAAATGTGACAACAGTATAGTATCTGCATCATAATAATAACGACATACAGTAATTTCTTTTTCACCCGATGCAAGAGTATTTTGAGTGGGATTGTGTTGTACGCTTCTCTGCGAAATAAGCCACATCTCACCACATCTTTTCCCTTCACTGTGAACTTCTGGATGACCACCTCCTGGATGTTGGTGCTGGGGGATCCGGTCTGGACCGGTACTGGGGACGGAGGGGGCTTCTTGGACGGAATCTGGACCATGTTGTGGATCAGGAAGTTCAGCTTGACTGGGAAGCTGCCCATGCTCTCCTTAATCTTCCTATGAAGACAGAAAAACACACGTTCAAAACACTTGGACTCAGGGTATTTTCACACCTAGTTCCCTTTAGGGTGAACCAAAGCCAGTCCTCTTCAAGTGGACCAAAAAGTGAACCGACAGCAAAAGGACTCAGTTATGTTTTTGTTCATATTGTGAGTGTATTACAAAAGGAACCTGCTGCTCTTTCTGGTCCCGATAGGCTTTTATGGTGTGTCAGTCCTCTTTTTGATCACACCCGGTACTTTAGAGCTCTCCTCAAGTGATTACACATAGTCACAAGTGTAACTTGCCTCAGTATAGGTCTCAGTACGGTTCACTTCCGAGGAGTCCGGGTACACTTTGGAGCATTCACATATAGAACTAGTAAGCACAGAAAATACTGAGTGACTGGTCATGGGTTTGCTTAAATGGCTGAAAGGAACCCGGTGTGAAAACACCCTTAATTTGGCATACAGTAACACTATTAAAATATAACAAAAGAAAAGTAAAGCTCTGCTGCTCATCTGATAGTTGCATAGTGCGTAGACAATGCACAGTACATACAGTACAACTGTGAAATATGATGAGCCTTTTGTAGACTGACTGAGCTGGAAGAACAGGCTGATCAGATGTGGACAAGTCTGGGAGCATTCCCATGTCTGTGAACTTGGTGACCCACTTGCAAGTGATAGTGAAACAAATGCCATTTGCACTCATTTGCAAAACTCTCAGACATACAGTATCTATCTTCTGAAAGATTGCCCTCAGCGCTGCCCATTTTAAAAGCCTTTGACTCCAAGTAGCATAAAAGATATGTGTGTGTGTGTGTGTGTGTGTGTGTGTGTGTGTGTGTGTGTGTGTGTGTGTGTGTGTGTGTGTGTGTGTGTGTGTGTGTGTGTGTGTGTGTGTGCGTGCGCGTGTGTGTTCGTAATATTAATCAGCTGTCAAGAGTGTTATATACCAACCAATTTGCTGATATGCTATGGTATGGCTGCCTTGCATTACATTGAGCACACTTTTCTATCAAACCCACAATTACACTCCATAGAGACATGCATGCGGACAGCAGATCATTACATTTCAATTCCATGTATCTCCTCCTCATACATATTCCTGTGAGTCTACATATCATAATGCCAATCATATTATTTATTTCTTACACTGTCTCACCTCTTTGTTCGTCCCGCTGACCAACTCCACATTTTATCTAGAAAAACAGCTTGGGGAAAATGGCCTCAGTCTGAACTAGCATTTAAAAGTGAGTTTTTTGTTTTGTTTGTGCCTGCCTGGGGCCAGTGCTGATATGTAAACAAAGCAAACCATAACAAATGTATGGAAATCAAACTCATAATGTGTTAAACACAAAAAGGAAATCAGAGTGCTTTGGGTCTTCACCTTTTTACCTTGGTGCTCATCAGTGTACAGTTGGGGCTCTCAAACTTGGTCCAACTTTTTACTTTTTATTTAGCTACAATGCCTATGCGTTTCCTTCTTCAGGGCGCATGTAAATTTGAAGTGCAAATGTTCTTTTAGTACTGAAGAGTTCAGTGGCATGATAGACAGTGGAGTGTGTGTGGCGGGGACTGGGAGTGTGTGTGTGGGGAGTGAGTGGCAGGGAGTGTGTGTGCAGTGGGGAGTGAGTGGCAAGGAGTGTGTGTGTGGCTGGAAGTGTGTTGTAAACAAACATACTGTGTGAAGTATGCGGTGGCCTCCAGCTCAGAGTCATGTGGCCGCAGGTTGTTGTGCACATACTGGAGATCCTGCAGATCCTTCATCTCAGGCATGCCTGCACCCAGCATCTACACACACACACACACACACACACACACACACACACACACACACACACACACACACACACACACACACACACACACACACACACGAACACACATACACACACGCAGGAACACACATGTATGGACGTAAGTGCATGTGTACACACACACAGACGCATGCACACATACACACACATACACAAATTCCTAATCACAAACACAATATAACCATTCACAGTTAAGTACATAGGCCTGTACACAAGACTCAAATATGGATCATATGAGTCACAAACACACACCAGCGGTAAAAACAATACAGCCATTGTCAGTGTAACAAGGTTCAGATACAGATACATGGGTCCTACATATCAGCCAAACTGAAATTTCACCAGCATTTGGCTGGTTGACTGGTATTAATTTAGAGCCCCGAACTGAAATTTCACCAGCATTTGGCCATTTGGCAGGTGTTAATTTAGAGCCCTGCATGCAGAGTGAAGTTGGTGAAATTTCAGTTTGGCGGGTAGAAATGACCAATTTGCTAGTCACTTTGACCCATTAAGTGTGTGTTTGACATATGGGTTCTTCAGTACATACCAGCTGTAGCAGGCTGAGTACCAGGGTGCTGCGCCTCCTCAGGCCGTTATAGGCAGTGCAGCAGAGCTCCACGAAGCGGTGGAAACGCTGAGGGTTCTCCCCCCCGCCTGTGATGAAGTGCTGCATCTCAGAGGAGAAGATGAATGGAGTCCGGTCCCTAATGCCACCACACACGTCACATGCACACACACACACGTGCGCGCACACACACACATGCGCACACGCACACATGCACACACAAAGACAGACAGATACACGCACACACGTGCACAAAGGCACACAACAGGGAAAGATGAGCTCAAACGTCAAGAATCAAGACAAACAAAGATTCAAGGGACATTTATCAAACACTAGTTTCCTTTGCATAGATTAAGCCAAGGTCTGGACTATGCTACGTAACCTACGACTGACCCAGATCAGTTACATTAACATCAGTGGGACATGCTGTAATATAGTCCTATGAATTAAAGACATTATCCCTGTTATAAATTAGCTGTTACCAGAATGGCAACGGCCAAGGCCTTGTGCACTGTCATAGTGGTATAGTACTGTAGTTACGTTTATTCAGTAACTATTACCTATTACAACGTCCCAGTGTCAGGACGGTGTCTGGTAAGGGGCTTCTTCAGTAGAGGGGTTAAAGCCATATAAGTCTTTGCTGAACTAAAGGAGAACCAACAAGAATCTCCATAAACAGGGCAGAGTTCATTTATGTGCAGGAACCAAGTAGTTGGTTGTAATTTTTTAAAATAGATTTTTCTTGGCCTTTTATGCCTTTATTTAGGATAGGACAGTGAGAGAGTCACAGGAAATGAGTGGGGAGAGGGAAACGGGGAAGGATCAGCAAAGGACCTGGGCAGGACTCGAACCCGGGTGTCCAGCATAGCAGTCCAATGCCCTACCGTTAAAGCCACGGTAGGGCCGGTTGGTTGCAATTTTAAGACACTTGGTGGAAAGTGGAAACAACTACATAGCCTACTAACCTTTTAATGTTAGCGAACTTCTGGGCGTTTCCCATGATCTTGCCAAAGTCGATGTGGAACATGTGTCCGCTGTGCTTGATCATGATGTTGTCGTTATGGCGATCGCAGATGCCCAACACAAATGTGGCCACGCACCAGCCGGCACACGAGTGCAGGAAGTTCATAACCGCCTGACGGGGAAGACAGACGACAACATGGACAAATTATTATCTGCAGGTAATCTTGAACGAAGAGAAGACACCGGAGCAGCTCAGATGGGATGCTTTTCTTTTTAATTCAAGTGCACAACATGTTAGCGACTAACGTTTCGATGGCAAGCCATCTTCATCAGAGTCTGCAGGTACTTTGTATAGGCCTGTACTGAACAGATTGGCACAAAGTCTGTAGGGTTTTCATGAGCCTAAGGGGAACAGATTAAAATTGGGTACATCCAGATAGTCAGAATAGAGTTATGCTGAACACAGCATTAGCCTACTTGACTACAATAGCACTAAATAATAGACGTTTATGGGAACATTTTCTGTATGGGGAACAAAAGATAAGAAGCAATGAGCTCATACCTCAGCACTGCCCCTGGTTGTGCTGTATCTGGGCAGTCTTTGTTTACAGTATATTGGGCGTGTTGTCATTTTATAGCCCTGTGGCAACCTATAGGATATTGAACTTCGGCTGGCCTTTGATGTTCTGACAATAACCCAGTGGCTGATTTATAATGGCAGTAACTCAAGAGAATAGAGAGGAACAAAGCTGCATGCATGTGCCTGTGTGTGGCTCTGTGTGTGTGCGCGTGTGTGTGTGTGTGTGTGTGTGTGTGTGTGTGTGTGTGTGTGTGTGTCTGCGAATGCGCAAATGTTCAGGCTAGTCTGTGTGTGTGTGTGCGTGCGCATGCCTACTCTACTGTGCGGTACCCTACCTCTTCGTAGTTCTCCCATGTCTTGTTCCTCATGTGGAACCATTTCTCCAGGGAGTCCTCCCTCAGCACTCCCCCCAGACCAAACTCCAGGTGGATCTTGGCCAGGGTCACCGCGTCAGGCACCACCTCCACCAGACCTATGGGACACAGCAACACAAATACTGTATAATATAATCTGTATTTATTATATTATAAATAAATATTAATACATATAATACTATATTATAATCAGTATAATCTGAGGGACACAGCAACACACAGTATAGTATAGTATAAGGTCACCGCGTCAGGCACCGCCTCCACCAGACCTGAGGGACACAGCAACACAACACAATTGACCTACAGTACATTCATGAAATATAATATCGTACTGCACTGCACAGGTCACCAAGTCTGCCAGGGTCACCGCGTCAGGCACCACCTCCACCAGACCTGTGGATGGGGACACCATCTTTTTTGAGGTGGTGCCCTAAATGTGATGCCCATAACACACACTCACTTAATTTACCATGTCACCATAACACACACTTAAGTTTTCTGTTTGCTCCCTACAGTACATCTCTGGTGTGTGTGTGTGTGTGTGTGTGTGTGTGTGTGTGTGTGTGTGTGTGTGTGTGTGTGTGTGTGTGTGTGTGTGTGTGTGTGTGTGTGTGTGTGTATGTGACTGACCCTGGTCTTTGCCGGTAGAGAGGCATCTGTAGGTAACCATCCTCATGTCCAGACCCTCTTGAAGCCAAACTCTGTTCATCACGCGCACGATCTGCAGCACTAACATGTCCTGACGCAGGTTATCACCTGTCTGGAGAACACACACACACACACACACACACACACACACACACACACACACACACACACACACACACACACACACATACACACACACACACACACACACACACACAGGCGCACACACACATATGCACACACAGACGCATACACACACATGCATACACACACACACACACACACACACACACACACACACACACACACACACACACACACACACACACACACACACACACACACACAGATACACATGCATACACACACACACACACACACACACACACACACACACACACACACACACACACACACACACACACACACACACACACACACACACACACACACACACACACACAGTCATATCACAGTTCATCAACCTGCCTTAAGATATGCTACAGTACACACACCTCATATCAGTGCTCATCAACATGCCATAGGCAACGCTACACATACATACATTCAACAGGAATTTTCATGACACTCATCAAAACTGACAACATACTGTTACATAGACACATTCAGGTATATAAGTTTGCAAGATTGTCCATAAAAAGCCAAGGACTTCCGTCGCTGCCGTTGTTGCTCTAGCCGCTTTTGGTGTGTTTGTGCCATTACAGTATTATTATTGTGTGGCTGTGTGAATGAATCCTAATGTTTTCTGCACATACTTAGCAGATGACATGGATGTTTAGTATTATTGTCGTGTGGCAATGTGGATCCTAGTGTCTACTCCACATACCTTACAGATGACATGGACGTTTTTGCCCAGAGGGTCAGCGGTGATGAAGGAGACATCTAGAGGTGCTGCGTTGGAGTTGTAAAACTTACAGGCCTGGAAATCGATCACAGAAATTCCATCACAGGTAAATGCAGACCTACCTAGTGTACATCCAACAGTTAACATCGTTCAAATAGTGAGTGTCAAGCAACAGCATGACAAAGAAAACAAAGTTCATAATATCTTACATCCATGTCCACCCCCGTCAGCAGAATGGCTGGGTCCAGTGGCAGACGGCAGGACATCCCTCCTTTGAAGAAGTTGTCAATTTTCCACTTCTCAGTCGTCAAGACATCCTGAAGGGGCCAAGGACAGGAGAACAAGTCATGCTGCTGAATTGCGAATCACAACCTGGGCATGTAGCAGACTAAATGCATGACAACCCAGAGACATACTGTATTGCCTTCCAGATGAGGCAATAAAGAAGTGGATGGTTTGTTTCCATTCCATTGTTAATTCCGAATAACTTTGTTCCGGTATCATGTATACGTTGATTTCACTTTAACAACAATTCTGGTCGTTCCACGCATGCTCGTTGCTACGCGATGACACAAGAGGCAGACCCAACAGCATCCTCTGTCCAATGGAAATGCTTTCTGATCTCCAGACGTTTATTTGGAATTAAATTAAAGTGCTTCATCTAAACTCGACAAAGAATAATTCAAATTCCAAACTACTTAATTCGAAATTATTAATTCAGAATTAAAAACATCATGTAAACATGGTCACTGTTGTCAGGTGTGTAGCAGCAAATGTTGGGCCAGTGGTTGGGCCCTATGTACAGTCAGCTCCAATGGACCCCCCCAGCCATATATTTTCATACAACAGACTATGTGTGGGTCCCCTATGTACATGGGGCTCTGGTGAGTCAGTCACACTGTATCCCCCTGAACGACACCCCTGGCTGTTGCGCTGACCTTCCTCCTTTGCTTGTCTGTGGCGCGTATGTTATTGGCGGTCTGGGTGAGCAGGGAGACCAGCAGGCTCTCCCTCTCCAGCTCCTGCCTCAGCAGCCGACCGCAGCAGTGCTTCAGGGCCGCCACCACCTTGGAGAACCAGCCGCGGTAGTGAGGGTCCTCCTGACCATCCACCAGCAGCCTGCACACACACACACACACACACACACACACACACACACACACACACACACACACACAGACACACACACACACAGACACACAGACACACACACACACACACACACGGTAAGTAATACAACAGGGGCTAAAATGTCAACCACGTTAGTGGGATTCCTCCTGACCATCCACAAGCAGCCTGCAGGGGGAGCAACACACACACACACACACACACACACACAGATGCACACACACACAGATGCACACACACAGATGCACACACACACACACACACACACACACACACACACACACACACACACACACACACACACACACACACACACACACACACACACACACACACACACACGTCACTCTTGTCATCCTCCTCCTCCTCCTCCTCCTCCTCCTCCTCCTCCTCCTCATGGTCGTCATGCGCGGCTGCCTGGGGCACAGAGGGGTACACATATGCACACACACACACGCACACACACACACACACACACACACACACACACACGCACACGCACACACACACACACACACAGGAGGTAAATAATACAGCAGGGTTAAAAACTCAGGTCACAGTAGTGCGGCTCTCCTGCCTGTCCATCAGCAGTCTGGATGAGGGTGCACACAAGTCAGTAAGAATGAGGATGATGAGTGAAGCGTTTTCCAACTCAAAGAAAAAGTCTTTGCTCCATATTGTGTACAAGGGCCACTTGCAATACTGTGCACCATCCCTTGTCACCGTGTATAATTTAGAGATGCACCGGTTCCGGATCCAGGATCCGGTAGCCGAGGCTTTTCAGTCAAAATAGTTTGAGCCAACGTGATAAAAAGGGTCCACGTGTGCGAGTAGGCTATGTGTTTCAACCCTTTCGTAGGATCCGGTATCCGGTTCCGGATCCGGCAGGATCTTAAGCAGTGGATCCGGTATCCGGCAGGATCCTAAAAATCAGGATCCGGTGCATCTCTAGTATAATTTCAATTCCAGACAGAGGAACTGGAATATACTGAGCGTTTAGACTGACCAGTATAAGAGCTATACTGACCAGTATAGGTGCTGTATAGGTGCTGTACTGGGGTGCGTTTCTCGAAAGCGTAGTTGTTAGTAGGGCTGGGTATCGATTCAAATTTCAAGAATCGGTTCTATTCCGATTTTCAAGTTTCAGAATCATTTTTTTCCGATTCGTTCCAATTCAATCCGATTCGATCTGATTTCCGATTCGATTCAATGTCGATTCGATCCAGGAGTTAAAAACGTAGGCTATTATGACTAGAGAAGCAACATATTACATCTAGTATTATATAGATATTACTGTTGACTGCAAATCTTTCAAGTATTTGGTAGTTACTGATGGCTGGAAGACTGATGAAAAGGTTAACCGCAGCGCAAATTAATAATAATAATAACAATAAATAGTCATTATTAAAAAATCGATCTTTGGACGGACGAATCGATTATCGGAAATTAATGTGTGAATCGATTTAAATCGATTAAATCGATTTTTTTTCAACACAGCTGTAGTTGTTAGCCTGTTAGCAACTTCGGTAGTTGCCAATGGGAAATTGCACTGCAAACAACAAAGTAGCTAATGTAGATAGCAACTATGGTTTCGAGAAACGCACCCCTGACCCGTTTAGGTGCTGTACTCACCAGTATAGGTGCTGTGCGATGCGGATGTTGCAGAGGGATCTCTTCAGTAGCAGCATGACCAGCGGCCCATCCAGCTCCCACTCCATCTTTAACGCCTGCACTCAACACACACACACACACACACACACACACACACACACACACACACACACACACACACACACACACACACACACACACACACACACACACACACACACACACACACACACACACACACACACACACACACACACACACACACACAGTACATGAGGCAGTTGAAAGTCTGGGAGGTCACTGGTATGCAAGAGCATTTTTGGGCATCTTACAGGATGGGAATGAGAAAGGCCAGAGATAGATTACAGTTGTATATTATAATGGTAATTAAACAAAAAATAAACAAAATTATTAACATTGGCAAAGGCAAACATCACAGACACAGACATATGTTCTAAGTACAGAAGCCTAAGTACTAAGGCATTTTAGGAAAAATAAGATACAGTATTTCAATGACACATCATTTTTAACTCAGATACATGTACCATAGGTGTTGTGAGTATTTATAATACATGATACTGTGCAGTACAGTATGTATATAATCCATCCTCTTCAAAGAGAGACTGACACACTTGAGAAATACTCTTACCTGTACCAACTGTGGCAAGAATTCTTCAAGCTCTGCATCTGACACACGGTCAAAGTACTGCACAGCTGCAGAGCGAACCGTCTGGTCCTGAAAGCTGGTGGACATACAGCAACAAAGAAATAAACACAACAGACAGGCAAGAGAGTTGATTTAAGAGTGCAGTTGAATTAGAGTGTATTTGGTCACAGAGTTCTCTCTAAGAGTTGAATTAACACTGCACTTTTTTTTTACTGTGAAATGTGTAACAATGTCATGACCAAACCTACCTGTCACTGAGTAGGAAGAGAGCCTCTTCGGAGGAGCGCAGGTTCCAGTGGTCCAGGATGGTGTAGATCTCCGTCAGGTCCTCCGGCTGCCACTGGGGGGCCACGCTGAGCAAGAGATGCAGGAGGCAGGACCTCTCACTGCACGAGTAGCGCTTGGACCACAGCAGGGCTTGCTCATTCTCTGTCAAGCTGTGATGATAATAGACATACATTTACAGTACATATCCTGGATCTTTATGTAGCCCCATAATGCACACCATGGAACGCTGTAATAGTCATTGAAAAAGTTAACTACCTCAGTAGTACACTAC
This sequence comes from Engraulis encrasicolus, assembly GCF_034702125.1. Classification (NCBI taxonomy): domain Eukaryota; kingdom Metazoa; phylum Chordata; class Actinopteri; order Clupeiformes; family Engraulidae; genus Engraulis; species Engraulis encrasicolus. The sequence goes on from NC_085860.1 coordinate 14,486,352, forward strand.
TATGACATAACACAGGGCCTTTAGTACTGCACTATGATTTGGTCAATGACATTCTGGTAACAACTAATTTATAGCGCCATGTCTTAACAGGACACACCCACACCCACACCCACACACACCCACACTCACACACACCCACCCACACACACCCACACTCACACACACCCACCCACACACTGTATAGTCTCTAAGACTGCACAGGCTATTTATATGTCTATGTTGACGTCGGTGTTGTTAAAAGGACAGGAGTGAGTGGCTTCTACAAACATGGCCTTTCACTTTACAGTAAACAAAGGAGCCGGTTCTGAAGGGCCGTGGACTTCAGCTTATGAAAGGCTCTCTTACTGCTCTCCAAGTGATTTTGTCAAGCATATCTAGGTATGGAGATTTTTCTTCGGTACCCTACGCAGCCATAACTTTAAATAATGTGTCTTGTACAGGCACTATGGTGAGGAAATACAGTACACTGTAAAACATTGCAGCCAGTTAAACGTAAAAAAAGGAAGTTGCCCTGCTGCCTTAAAGTGGTAGTTCGCTATTTTAGACATTAAGCCCTGTTTGTGTGACTTCTGGGGTGAAGTAGAGATGTTCTCATCACAATTTTGACATTTGGTGCTGAACGGAGCATTTGGGTATCCAAGACTGCAGCCCCCCCACCTTTACATTGACTCCAATAGAGCACTCAAGCAATCGATTATAAAATGGCATTAAACTTTTGTTTGAGAAGACATGGAACTCACCGTGTGGTCAGTGGTAGACAGCGATAAATTGACCCGAAAATTGCAGCGAAACATGCCTTCTAACTGTTGTTTAGCATTTGGCGGACCTATTTTTCCCCAGACGCCGTTGAATAGCAGTAGACATCCAGCCAGTAGGTAGTGATAGTGTGTTGTTTATGTAGACATCAAGGAGCGAGGTAGAACGGCTATCTTTGAGCGGGACTGGCTACAAAAACTACAGCTTGCATACAAACCATAGATAGTAACGTAAACAAACTCACCCCCATTTCCGGTCGCGCGGAGTAATACTAGTCAAACCAATACAATCAATGAAGACGGACAATAATGAATATATCTTCTCTGGAAGCGTATTTCGCGGTGATTTTCGAGCCAACGTATCGCTGCCCACCTCTGACCACTTGGTGAGTTTCATGTCTCTGCAAACGAAAGTTTAATGCCATTTTATGATCGATTGCTTGAGTGCTTCATTGGAGTCAATGTAAAGGTGGGGGGGCTGCAGTCTTGAATACCCAAATGCTCCGTTCAGCACCAAATGTCAAAATTGTGATGAGAACATCTCTACTTCACCCCAGAAGTCACACAAACAGGGCTTAATGTCTAAAATAGCGAACTACCACTTTAAGTTTGTAAGTTAACTCAACTTGAGGCTTAACTCAATTGGACGCTTTCGAGTTGAGTTGACTTACAAACTTAAGGCAGCAGGGCAGCTTACTTTTTTACGTTAAACTGGCTGCAATGTTTTACAGTGTACAAGCTAGGTAGGCTAGGGCATAAGCAATGAACCTGACGCACGCCATTCCCATCATATAAATCTTGGCAGAGTATAGTCAGAGAGGGCACAGGGAGAAGTGCGGAGAATGTAAAATATCTTTGGTACAGGCAGGCAGACATTTACATATAAATGAAACACTTACAAGTGAGAGCAGTGTTTCTGACAAATCTGTGCAATTCTCTTCTTGAGCTCCAAGCAGGGCTCCGTGAATAAGACAGAGTCGGGCATGGCGACCGGCCGAACATACTTCCACTCATGCTGCTCTGGGAACTCCAACTGAGGATGAAAACATGGAAACATGCTAAATAACAGTCCATGATGTAAACAAAATGTAATGAAGAGTACTGGAGGTGAGGAAA
>NC_085860.1:14490722-14518222 GCF_034702125.1 Engraulis encrasicolus
CACACACACACACACACACACACACACACACACACACACACACACACACACACACACACAGACACACGAACACACACACAAGACGCACACCGCACCTTCTACCTGCACTAAACACATACACACACACACACACACACACACACACACACACACACACACACACACACACACACACACACACACACACACACACACACACACACACACACACACACACACTGCTGCTGGTGTACTTGACAGACCTTTTTATATTTATTTTCTTCAAAATGCTACTATTACCATGTCAGAACGCTATAAAGGACTTTTTTTAGGAAAAGCACAAAAACACAACAAATACCTCTTAATGTATGTCCTCTACAAGTCTTCTGTTGTCCAGTCTTGCACTTTAAATGTCTGTATGAGCACTGTCTATGTCCATACTGTCTTAAGTCCATGTATAAGTACTGTCTATGTCTATACTGTCTATGTCCTTACCTTAATTAGTCTATGTCTGTATGGGAAAGCAAGAAATGTAATTTCAAATTCTTTGTATGACCAGTGCATGTAAAGAAATTGACAATAAAACCTACTTGACTTGACTACTTGACTACTTGACTTGTATACCAGCAGGAAAAAGGTGCAGTTTTTGTTGTTGTTGGAGAAATGGTATGAATTTTCTCTCAACACCCATCAAAAATAGAACATATTTTTTCTGATGAAAGATGGAGTTGATTGAACAGTGTTGAGTGTGGGGTATTGATCATGTCCCATTCCGGGAGCCATGACTGTGAAATATACAGTATGTACAGGAAAAAAACACAAAAGCAACCCTCACTTTTCTTTTAAGCAAATACAATACATGAGACTGCACTGCACTTTTACATCAACAACCATATATTTTTAAAGATCGTGATAAAGATCTAAGAGAAAGATATAAAGGTATATAAAAATTGTATTTCCATAAAGATATATGCAAACTATATTTGCAGCTGTTCAACACATTACTTGTTAGAGTATAGTGGCAGGACAGCCCAGCGTAGCAGCTCCTGGCTCTTCCCCTGCTTGGAGCCCTGGAGACGGAAGGTCAGCATGGACTCATAGGGAAGATCTCGCACCTGGATGGGGAACACCACCCTGGGAAGACAAAGGACAAAAGAAACACAGCTATGAAGCATATTTCAAACGTGAGATTTTAATTGATTTATTTAGCCAGGATTGTCCCGTTGAGACTACACTTCTCTTTTGCGCGTCTATAAAATATAAAAATGTAAAATAAATAAAGCTCTGCTATTTGGAAGCAATAACCAGCGCTCTCCCCCATCCTCCTCCATGACTAAGGTACCCTGAGCATGGCACCGTCCCTCCTCCCTTCGGAGTGCCTGTTGGGCTGCCTCCTTGCACATGTGAGGCATAAATACATTTTGCACTGTGTACGATTTTGCAACGACAATAGGATTTTCACTTTCAATGACCAAACAAAAGCTTGCGTTGGTGAAGTAAGTAATGATGAAATAAAACAAAACTATGTGTTGGTGAGGTAATTATGGACTTCAAGCCAACAGTGGAGGTGCTTACATTCGATTGCAGCGTATTTTGTTGCCGATGGCCAGAGCCGTGCTGATGTTCTCAGAGACGATGGGCTCAATCACGTTCTTGCCCCCGTACGTCAGGAAGCACGACAGGCTAAAGGTGTCCATGCTGAAATAACAGACAAATACTTTAATATGACCATCCACAGACAAAAATGCACTGTTAATCTCAGCAACATTTCTTTAATTATTTTTGCACATGGGGAATGCCACTGTCAGTCAAAGATGGCGTCACCGTGAGACGCACGTGAAGATGTCCGCACTGTTAATCTAACGCTAAAGTTGATCAAATCTTATGAAGAGTGCTTGGTCTCAGATTACTCTCTAAGTATCGAACAAACACTTTGTTTTCTTTTAAAAAAAATCTTTTGCCTTTATTTGACAGGAAAGTCGAAGATGGTGACAGGAAGCGAATGGGACAGAGAGACAGGGGAAATGACCCTGGGGTCCCCGTGGGTGGGCATGCAAGCCCAAATGTGGGGGGCTTAGCGCGCTGCGCCAAGACTTTGTTTTCTACTGCGTGCAGCCCACTACATTGAAATCACTCACGTCTTGAGTACATTACAGCAAATCTGTTTTTATCCTCAGTAGTCTGAGACTGCAGCACATGCTCTGATCTTTAACACGTGTTTTTGTAATCCTACATCTACTGTAGGCCCCTGTTCTGGCCCGAGATCTTTGGACAGCAGTGTATACAGTATGAGCTCCCATCTGGGCAATTCACTTTAATATATGTAGAGAAAAGATACATTACAGCTACACGTTGAGCTAATAAATCCATTATTATTAATCGACTAGACAGGAATAAACTACCACACATATCTAAATGGATACAACTGATCTCAGCCTCCGAACCACATAAAAACATGAAATGAGTTGCATTTAAAAGCTTAGAGACCCTCCTCTTGCATCAGAATGTGTTCATTCAGCTCTAACATACCCATATTTTTAAATAAAAATCTTAAATGTCATTAGCCTGAATGCTGCGTCTATGCATCTCCAGGCACCTAGGTCAATGCAGCGTATACGCAGCATCCAGCATCAATGGGTTAATCTACTATAATTGACTTCAATAATACAGAAATGTCTGTGGAAAGCACCTGGTGAGCCACGTGTGTTCTAGCTTGTAGAGCGCGGCGAGGTTGAACTTCAGAGTAGCCGTGTTGGTGCTGACGTCAGCTTGGGGCAGACTGTGGCTCGCCTCCTGGACCCTGAAGTCCGAGTGGAAGTTGTCAAAGAAGACGTAGAGGAGCTTCTCCAGAGCTTGGTGGAGAATCACAAGAACTGGGGAAAAGAAAGAGTAGTAGAGCAGACTAGAGTTCACTAACTCTATTGATCTGAAAAGAAATGAAGGTTTGCTGGAGCCAACAATAAATGCACACAATACCAAATGGCAAATGCAGAGTTGCAAGGACTGAGAAGGCCATATAGTTCTACTAATGCAGCACAACAAGCTAATCCTCCACATCAATGACAAAGACAAAGTGCTATGCTGGCATTGAAACAGATAAAAAGGCCTTCAAAGCCTTGGTATTACGCCCTTATTGAATATTATAGTAAGTGCAAATTTGACATAGCACTATCTCTAAAACGGGACACATTTGGACCATACAGCTTTGTCACAAGGTAAACAACTATGCAATGAACACAATTTTCCGTCTGAAGGCAATTTTAACAAAATATGTAGTTACTGCACTTTGTAGGGCAGAGTTGACAAACGATAAGACAGTGTCTGTGGACTGCTGTATAACGCTTCTCAACACTCCAGTTCCGCTTATAGGCTAGAACATAGAAGATACCTTGTAGTCTGTAAAAAATGCATAATACAAAATGTCGGTCAAAGATGAGAACCTGCTTCACACGCATACCTGTTTCGGTTTCATACATCTCTGTTGGGTCCTGAAAAGGACAAACACAAACGTCACACAGGTGACCAATGTCTATTGGTGTAATTCTGACAGCATTGAAATTATCTCGTGAAATAACAAAATAATATGAATCTAACTGTAGGAGTAGTTATTCACTGATGATGTGATTGCTGATGTGGTACACATGTAATAAATAATGTATACAGACAATGCATACAAGTTTTAGTTTTTACCTCCCTAAAAAACAAAACAAATCAATGCTAATGTTGCGTAGGCAGGTAGTAGACACATACCAGCATGGTGGGCGATATTCTCTTAACGGCTCCTATTGCCTCCTCCAGCTGTACAGTGGAAACTCCCGACAGGAGGTTGCATATGGTCCGCACCTCCTGCACTATCTGGTTCAGATTGTTGCCACTCTGCAATCAAATGGCTCTCATTACTATTTGGACCCGGCCCGACAGCACTGTATGCAGCAATAGGCAGCGACGTCAAATCAACAATATTGCACAACAGAGCAGAATCCTTCCACAGGAATCCACACGGTACACACAGTCTTGGCAGTAGATTCAATTAACACAGGCTTATCTTAGGTTGCAAAGCCAACAAACACACAGTGGTTGAGTAATGAGAAGCTTGAGACAGTTTCATGGCTAACCAAACCATGCAGACTACTATACGATAGGATATGATACGATATTATACAGTATGATACGATAATACTTTATTCTCAGTTTGAAATGAAATTCATTTTGCATTCCTGAAGAAGACTTGCTTAAGACAAGACATACACAGAACATCACAAGACTATTGCACATGTGCCATACTCCACATGCATAAGCACTGAGAGAACTAGGACTAAGAGTATATGTGTACACGTGTTGTCAATATTGTCTTCTGGTTTTCTGAGTACAGGCTAGTGAAGCTATTGAGAGTACATGCTACACTCTCTATGAGTGAAGCGCTTCACTGCTTGGTGCCCTCTCGGCAGGCACAGGTTATCATACAGCAGAGGAAGGGGGAGATAAGAGAGGAGGCTGAGTGTTGCCTTGCTGTGTTTGGCTAAGGTACCTATCCCATGAACCCAGCAACTCAAGGCCACTTCTGGTCTCTGAGGCCATTTTATGATCCAGTCTCTCTCACTCCCCCATTTCATGTCATGGTTCATTTGATCTGATTGATGATTAATAATCAAAATGTTATTTTAAAGGTGCATTGCGTAGTATTTGTAGTAGTTTAATTCCAGAATTCATGCTGCCCATTCACAAATGTAGTCTTTTTCACAACTACCATCTAAATATTCATTATGACTGGGAAAGTTGCACTTTTCATTCATGATAAATGATATTCTAAAAAGAAAGTCCAGACACTCAGCACACACCTGAGTCGTCAACATTTTCTTCACCTCCCTTCTGTAGCACTGTAGTCTCTCCTGAAGAATGATTCTGGATGTTGTGAAATAAAAGACAATGAAACATTATAAACATGCAGAAACCATGCACACACTGTAAAACTTTGCAAGCCAGTTAAATGTAAAAAGGTAAGTTGCCCAGCTGCTTTAAGCTTGCAGTTAACTCAAGGCTTAACTCAACTTGAGGCATTCTCAAGTAGAGTGAACTTACAAACTTAAGGCAGCACGGTAACTTACTTTTTTACGTTTAACTGGCTGCAATGTTTTACTGTGCAAAAATGAAGACTAAATGTCCATATGTTACCAAGAGCCAAAGCAATTCTCATGTTCAGTAAAAAGTGGGGTGGAGTGGGGTTCTTATTACCTTGATATGTTGAAGACACATGCTGAGCGCAACACTTTATTGAGGTGAAACGGCTGTGTGTCATCCTCTGCCTAAAGACACACAATATCAGGACAGAGTGATGGTGATTATCATGCCCAGAAGAATATTACACAGTAATCTCTGCCTAGATCTGCCTAGAGAGTGATGATTATCAGCCGAGAAAAGTCTTCCATGTTAATCTGTACCTTGATCCTGAAGTCAAATCTGAAAGTAAAGCAGGTAAAGAGCATAACATTTGATGTGTGAACGATAATCATTAAGTTGTTAAAGATCTGATGTATCAACATCTGAACATGCCGCATGTTGTGAGAAAATGATATATTAAAAAAATATTTACGCCATTAAACGGCAACACAGCAGAAACCTTATACACAGCCAATATTTCCGTGTTAACGCAACACTTAGAGGTTAATTTAACACCCATCATGCTGGTTCTACTCTCTAACTGTTGAATTAACCAGGGGTATCAAAAGTAAAAGTTAAAAAAAAACACAGGTAACATATCTGAGTAAAAAGTAGACATATGTACTACGATCAGCTGTCTCTGTGCTAGTTGGATCAAGTTTGTAGTGGGTTCCTCTTAAAATATTAGTGTGTTTCAGTAACAACACAGTCTACCTATCTCATTAGGTACAATGGTATAACAGCTGTAATATTATGTGCTCGCATGTTGTACTTATGAATTTATTTTTACTTTTACTTTTGACACCTCTGGAATCAATACACAATCCACAGAATACATATACATTTTAAACGCGAGATGTAGTTTAAACTCTATGATAGAGTTTAAACTACCGGTACATCTCACGTTTAAAATGTAAATGTATTCTGTGGATTGTGTATTCGAGTATATGCAGGATTTAGCTCTGTTTAATACTGCCTGTTTACGCTGCCTGTTTGCCATGGTCTCCAAGGGCACATTTTACAGCCGGCTGTGAGCAGGCATCCATCCAACGCGCGGCAGGTAAATAAGGGCCAGGTAGGAGTGACGCGCCTGATAAACAGAGCAAAGTCTTGCTGGCCAGGTGGAAGTTTCAAACAATAACACAAGCGACGAAGGAGGCTGGGGGAGTTAGGATGGGGGGAGGGACTCTAACAGACCCATAGCTCCATGGTCTTGGCCCGAATAACAACCCAGGCATTTCTGACCAGCCCCTCACACAACTCAACTGTTTAAAAAAAAAAGATATGACTGGCTCCAAAACAACAAAAACATAGACACAAACACAAAAACAACACCCCCCCTCCCGCACCCCCCCCCCCCCCACTAAAAAAAAACAAACAAACAAAAAAACAACAGCATCGGCCCCTGAGGACTGTCGGCCCACCGGGAAAATGCCCTGTATGCCACATGGCCAGTCCAGTCATGCATAGCGCAGTGGGCAATCAGTCACCAGAGGGAAGAGCCAGAGCCAAGTGGCCATGCAAAAGGAAAGTCCATGTGAACTTACGACACCCAGGCCCAACCCTTTTCCTGGTAAATGTTTAAGCCGCACGCACGGTACATGGCTTTTTCAAACGTGCCAGTCAGAGAAGACTAACTTACATTTCTGGACAGCTGATTCCTCACATCCTGCTGCTGTACTATCCTCACAGGCATGTCCTGGGAGAACTTGTGGTACTTCTGAACGCTCTCGTACATTCCCAGTATCTCATCGCTGAAGAAAGGACAATAACATGCAGATAGAATGGTCAATTCAGTGGTCCAGTTAATGTGGTTTATTCCTGTGGCCATTTGTATTCCTTTTGTGGCTACCTAGTCAACCACAACCAACACAAGAGAATGTTGACAAAAGTAGCACAGGCCAGGAGCCTGGTACCCTGGGAAGGACCCAAGAAAGTGCTTAGACTGTGAAAATGTGGCACATTATTGTGGTCCTGTTCTGAAGACCATGGTTCCTCTCTTACTTTATAAAAGCAGCATTAGGGGGTACAGACAGAATCCATGTCAACAGGTGCTAGATCAAAACATACATCAAAGTGAGAGAATCTGCCAACATTGTTTCTGCTCCCAATTTTCTTTGACACATTGCTAATGTGGGAGCAGGTACATTACACTACGTTGCATTTGGCAGACGCCTTTTAACCAAAGAGACTCACAGTCGAGGACATAATCATAGCCAACATCACTAGCAGATACAAGGTGCTCAGGAAATATACAGAACAACATGTGCTGATGCTAAGTAAGGTTTTTACACACACACGCACACACACACACACATACACGTCATGCCCTAGAGACTGGGGTAGCTCAAGCATTAACCCCTTAGCGCACAGCTTATGTTACAACCTTACTGTCACCAAAATTGTAATGTTTATGTCTTAATTACTTAAGGCTCTCTGTAATGTCATAGCAATGTTGTTATGATGTAGTTGAGTTTTCAGCAAACAGTGAATAGGCCCGCTGGCGACCCCATCTGCAGTACTGTAGGAACAGTTGTGTGGAGATTTGCAGTGTCTATTTGCTCGCTTACTTTCTCATGTACTCCTCTGAGTCGCACAGCTTCATCAGACACTGCTCAGCACAGCTGGCCGGCTTGTCCAGCAAGGTGCACATCTCCTGGATGAAGTCCAGCACTGTCCTGTTTACTGTAGACAAAAAGAGGAGATGTGAAGATTAAACACACCGCAGGCTGGCTGCCCCAATGTACGAAACTGACATGCAATGTAATGTAATGCACTGATGTAAAAGAGAAAGAGAAGAGTAAAACTAAAAATAAAACTGACACAAACATATTTCTAAAACATTCTATCCTCCATGCCATTCTGCACTGCCATAATGACACAGGAAAGGAAAGGCAAAGTACAGACAGAAAAACCAAAAGGCAAACTAATAGGTTAGAAGATATGACTACATTTTCAGTACAGTTGATGTAGTGATGTAGTGAGTAATCAAATCACACTGTACGTGTAACGGAGGCTAACTAGCAGATTTGTCGTGGAACGTTGGTAAACCTCCCTCCCAAAGCCTCATACAGTGTCGATGCCGTTGGGCTGGGGGACTGGTCCAGCGGTATCGCACTGTGCCTCCAATTTCCAAACCGATGTAGTTGACAGGGTCGCACGTTCACGCCCCGAGGGGGACGAACAGGTGCAAGATGACCTCCGTCACTCACATACGCACTCCCCTGGCTGTCATTACAAAAAACTTGCATTGAATGCTGTGGTGCAGTGTGACAACAGACCCGTACCATATACAGCCAGTTGGGGACCCAGGTTCGAGCCTGGCCTGGTTCAATTCACAACCCTACAGAATCTCTCTCTGACTTGTTTCCTGTCTTACTCTTCACAGTCATCATAAAGGGACAACCCCCTCCTCCAAAACACACACACACACACACACATAAAAAGCTTACGTATGGTGGGAACTGGAAGTGGCTGTGAGAACCATGGTGTGGATACGTTGAAGGTTAATTCGGCGGCCTCCAGTAGAGACGTGTGAAGAGGGAAGACTCTGCCCCACACCAAGCCTGTGTTATACTCTGGGTCACTGTGAGGGTACGCGCACATAAGCCTGAAAAGTGAAAATCATCTTCAGTCATGCCACTTAATCACCAGTTTGAACCCAGCATTTAAATGGGAGGCTTTTTCCAGACGTGTGTACACACACACACACACACACACACACACACACACACACACACACACACACACACACACACTTGTACAATCTCATGTAGCTGCTTAACTATACACACATAGGCTATTGTAAAGTCCTGTGACTGAGATTATTGGGAGAATGCTCTGACTTACGCTGTGGTGGAGGCACACAGACAGGCTATGCGCGCATTGTTACCCTCAGGACTGTCAATCAGTCTGATAGTCCAGTTGTCATCCTAGCAAGAGGAGAGAAACCAGACATGTGGGAACTTCCACCACTGTTAGACATGAATACGATCAACAGTCGACTCGACTTTTCAAACGAGTTATACTTACTGGGCCACTGTTATTGTTATTTCCCAAGTTCAAAGACGAATTTGCGCGTAGACCTTTGTTCGTGAAGTCCCAAGAGAGGGGTCTCGGGGAGCGGTCTTGGACGCTCAGGATCCTTCTCCGCGGGGGCACCGGCGGAGGCATGACGGCCCCTGCTTCTGGCATGAGCGCTTCACTCGGAGTCGGGAGCACCTGCCAGCTCTGGTCCTGCTCGCTCCTCCCAAGCACTTCCATGTAATACGGCTCAGGAGGAGCGGTCGGAACTAGGGCGTCCCCTATCGACTCGTAATAGTGGTGAGCATATGGGTATACCTCGGTGGTGAACCCAGGCGGTGAGGGTAAATTTGGCTGGGACACTGACAGCGCAGAGATGGACTGAAGGAAGTCATCATCCTCCTCCTCTTCCAACAACTTCAACGCAGCGAAATAATCCTGCTCAATTTGATCCATGTCAGACATGTTGGAATGGCTGTTTGGAAACAATAATTTGTTCACTATCTCTTTGGATCAAATAGCCTAGGCTAAACGGGTGTAAAACATAGTGTAAGGAAATTAGGCCTAGAAAGATAGGCTATATCCAAGCAACCCGTCTGTGCGACAAATAGAAGAAGTAGAATAGAAACAAAGTAGAAGTAGGCGCCACATTTAGACTAAGTTGTTCGGATAATCATTAGCTAAACGTCCAATTTGTAACCTCAGAAGAGTATGCATGTTTCACAGCCGATGACGAAAGGTAATTTCAATTTGACAGTCGAGGAGGATATGGACAGTAGCCTAATGCATCGTCTTGTTAGGAGTTATTTAGGCTAGTCCACATGACCCTAAGGATGAAAACAAAACAAACAGGCAGGGCCGGTTCTGGCTTATTTGGCGCCCTAGGCGAGTTTGAGTTCTGGCGCCCCCCCCCCCCCTTTTTTTTTTTTTATACCTTACAGAACACAAGAGTAATACCGGTAGTAAGCTTAACTAAATAGCATCAAGAACAATAACTGTTTTGCATCAAATGGATTTTGGACAGCCGACCAACACATCAGATTGAGTCGCATGATACCTTCACTGTGTGGTGTCTTGGATGTAATGGTGGTGGTGCCCCCAACCCCAGATGAGAGGGAGGTTATCAATGTGTTTGAATTGTAAAATGGAATTGAAATGCCAGGAGAGTGGTACAGTACATTTGCATGTCAAATGCATGTGTAGACAATAGGCCTACCAAGGAGGTCTGCATTGATAGCCTATCTACACTACCTACAGCATCACAAAGCATGGCAGCATAACAATTTTAATAAGCTACACATTTGTGCTGTCTATGATTCCAAACCAATTTCATTTCTGTAGCCTACTGGAAATAGTGGTGCATTTGTGAGTAGGAGAATGAGAAGGGGGCTATCTATGTAGAACCGGAGGGACAGGGTGAGAAAAAGGGAGAAAAGCTGTCACGCTTTTGAATTTCATTATATACAAAATATAGTAAATAGCCTCACTTGTCTGCAATACTACATCACTCAGCATGAAAACATGCTGTGCATGGTTCTCTTACATGATTAATGTAGGCCTATATGTCATTCTGGTCTGGAAACAATGTTTTTTAAGCTTACAGCAAGCAGGTAATTCATTCAAGTGGATGGAAGGAGATATGGCAGCTAAACTTGTTTTAAACATGGCACCAGTCTTACTTTACACTGCTGGTCAACCTAAGCAAGTATTATGATGTCAGGTGGGTGTTAGTGAGTAGGCTACTAACAGCTACTTTACTGGATTTCATTGCTTGGCATACTTGGCTAATGTTAGCATGCTAACTAGCGATTTCTCAGATCAAAAGCAAAGCTCTTTTTCCCTCTAATTCCAAACAGTAGCCTCATAACTATTAGGCTTTACATTACCACAAACGGTTTCTGATTAAACCACATACTTCCAAAACACCCTCTGCAACTCCTGCATCATGCAATGACTGGTTTAATGAGAACATAACAATTCTCCACCCAGCAGAGCAGCTTTGCTGTTCTCGCTTGCCCTCTGTCTCTCGAATGAGTCTCCAAATTCAAAATAGATCGGACGCTGTCACTCGTCCCGCCCCCTTTCTCAGGACTGTCTGTTTATTGGTTAACAGACTTCCCAGAGACAGTTGAAAGCGATATTACTATTGGCTGAGGGGCGCTTTGCCGTGAGGAGCGCTTTCGCCACGCTTTGTTGATTGCGACTTCATAAAAAAACCTCCATATCGCAAAATTACGCATCGGAGAGCGCCATTTCGGCGCCCCTTCTTCACATTGCGCTCTAGGCGACCGTCTAGCCGGCCTATGCTTATAACCGGCCCTGCAAACAGGAGTTTAAAAAACACGAATAGGTGAACAAAACACTGACTGAAAAAGTGGACCAGTCAACAGTGTCGAAATGTAGCTAACTGGCCTAAAGATGTTTGATCTTGAAACAAATTTTACATTTAAGCCTACCTTTTACCTAGGCCCACTCCTTTGACAACAGCTGGTGGTGTGTGAAGAAAAGGACTGAATTGACTGTAAGTGACTTCACTACTGGTTCTACCAGTTGCCCAAATATCCAAAAGGGGAGGAGGCGCGGAGAATGGGCAAAGGTTTCCCCTTGTTTCAAAGGACAATATAGACTACATAGGCTAAATACCCAGTATCGACGAAATCCTAATCAATTCTCATTGAGCATCGCGAAGCACTCCATCTGGGTGGAGAAGTGGGTATGGAGAGCTATATCTTGGGTATCAATAGTCTACAATGTGAGGGATGTGTCGTGTGGGGAAGAGAAGCCTTCTGGCAACTGGAAATAAATATGGCTATAAGGAGCCATCTAAGTAGCCTAGTAGAGGAGTCAAAAGTAAAAGTAAAAGTAAAAAATAAAAGAAGCACAGTTTTATTTCCTGTCTGCTGAGTCTCGGTTTGGGTTTTAGTGTTTTTCAGTCTATCTCCCTCCTCATCATAGGGTACAGTGGAAGAAATTGTATAACAGCTATATGCCTGTCATGTGCTATGTCACTACTATGATACTGTTGTACTTAACACCATGAAGTTGAAGTTGAAGTTTACTTCTACTTTTAATTTTGACACCTCTACCAAGTAGGGACTATTTGATACTCTCTCCCCCCTGGTTTCATCACACCAATGGTATCTAGTGATATTAAACTGAATACAATGCATTGGAGAAACAGATAATCTATCGATCTATCTATCTATCTATCTATCTATCTATCTATCTATCTATCTATCTATCTATCTATCTATCTATCTATCTATCTACCATTTATTGTAAATGAGGAACACTTTTTGTTTAATTGTATATCATTGTTGTTTATTTTTGTTTATTATTTTTTTCTTCACATTGTGATTTGATTACAGACTTGCTGGACCAACAAGGACCAATATTCATTGACTCAAAAATGTTTACTGTCAGGGCTGTTTCAAAATGCATGTAGGCTACTGTAAGCCAATGCCCATCATCAACATGACAATACATCACTGATGCATCATGGCAAGAGGGACTTGAACTCTGCGAAAGTGAAAGGCCCACTCCTATTGGCTGCGGCAGCCTGTAGTGTTGTGGTCCAGTCTCATTCCTGCTCTCAGCACTTCACTTCACTCCCAGCGGTGGAATCCTGCTGAACAGGTTCTGGTCACCTGTCTGCTGCCTCTCTCTCCAGAAAGAGGTGACAAGACTGCTGACTTCCTGTCTTTGCTCAGTTCACCACAGACCATCCCTTCCGCACAGGTGAGCCACCAGAGATCATCCCTTCCACACAGGTGAGCAGCAACCACTCGATGTTTACAATCAATGGCAGGGCCATAATACTGTAGTATGGCCACAATGAAAAACTATTTGTTCACTCCAAATTTAGTGTAGGCTACTGTATGCTGCTGTGTAATATTTTTCATATTATTATTATTGTTCTTAGCTGCCTATCATGTGATGCAACTGTGAATTGATGCTTATCTTGTATTAGACCTGCACCTTTCTCTCCTTTCTCTGCTTGGGAACTGTTCGTCAAAATAAGTCATTATAGCCGAGTAAAGTAGAGACACTTGAACATTGCAAATGCAGTGAAAGCTATGTAAGTACAGTATTTGAATAAATGCACTTTCTGCTGTTTGAGAACTGGTTGTTCTCTTTAGTATAAGAGAGTAGATCCGGGGACATAAAGTGTTGAAGTGGAGTTGAAAGTCCTTTATTCTGTCACATAGGACCAGGCAAAACGTTTTGGTCGTTTTGGTTTGGTGAAGCCTTCTTCAGGGCTTTTTAAAACGTGTGTGAGGTGTGATTGTGTTCTCTTTGTCTGTTTGAACTCTGTTGTTTGTGTAAGGCAAGGAAGAACGGCACACTGATGATCTCCCTTTTCATCTATTTTTTTTTAAATTTCTGTGACGTTAACGTTAAAGGGTGATCATCAGTGTGCGGTTCTTCCTTGCCTTTCATGAGCTTTACATGTTGACCCTAATTCCAGCTATAAGAAAATTGGATGTGAGTGTGTGAGATCATCTGAGTGTGAACTCTGTTGTTTGCCATAGACATGACTCTGAGGCAACATTGGCACTACTACACGGGGAACGTGACCCTGGACCATCCGTTCAACGCCCTCTACGGCCTGTTCCACATCCTCATCCCTATTGTCTGCCTCTTCATCTTCGCAGCATGTATGTCCTCAGTGGTGAGTGGACTTCCTCCATTTGTATTACTGAACAACTTTTGCCCTTTTTTCTGAATGTGATGATAGACTGGACTGCTTTTTGTAGCAGCCTCTCTGGGAAATGAAGACTCCATTCCACGTAAGACTTTATGGGCCCCTGGGTCAGACAACAAGATTGTTGGGGGTTCGGGGGTTTATCCACAGAGAAAATGTGAAAATACAGTAGTTTAAAGTGCAATTTCAACACAATATGGGGACACAAATATACATACAGTACAGGCCAGTGTTGAAGTGTGTTTTTTTAGCGTGGAGGCTTGGGCTTCATATTGGCCCTTGGCTCTTGGGCCCCTGGGCCTGGGCCCAGTAGGCCAGTGCAGTAATCCGTCCTCGGGCAACAGCACTATAAGATGTTGTTTAGACTGTTTATCACTTATCAGTTTCATCAAGAGAACTTGAAGTGATTAAAAAAGTCTACAGCTGATCCATTAGAACTTTAGGAGCCAGTCATGTTGTTGCCCTGTGTATCATTACCTTTCTATGATGTGACATACTGAAGGCTGTGTGTATGGCATTATTGATCTTACTGTATGATACTGTATGTATGAATTTATTTGAGTTTATCATAGTTGACTGATCCCATTGACGTAACAATATGGTATAGTGAAAAACGTTCATTCCGACTTTGTCTATAACTTATATCATGTCAAGCTAATCCCTAAAGTAGAGATAGAGATCAATGTTAAGAGTTCAGTTTAAACTGCACCTTTGGTTGTGCCTGATAGTAAAGTTTCGTCTCGTGAGTGCATTGTGAAACGGATCTCTGGGGAGATTATTTAAGATTATGATCAGTGCTCTCTGCGTTGAAGCTTTGCTGCATTTTGACATGTTGACAATGCACTGGCCTAAAAGTAGGCATTTTAAAACACAGTTTTTTTAGCAGACATGCTTTTATAGCAGACATTAAACATGTTCCCTTTGTTATTTTTAGGCTTATTACGTCAGATCAAGAAAAATGAGGTATGGGCATATTCATTTTTCCACTGAACAAATACCAAGTTCTACAAAAATGATCATTTTTGCATGTGATGACAAAGGACTGTGTGGCTGTGCTGCATGTACAGTGTGTGTGTGTGTGTGTGTGTGTGTGTGTGTGTGTGTGTGTGTGTGTGTGTGTGTGTGTGTGTGTGTGTGTGTGTGTACGTACATGTATGTGTATGTACAAATAGCCCATGTGTTAATCAGTCTGTGTGTGTGTCCGTGTCAGCACACACAAATGAACACAATGAACCATGTATAAATTGGAGTAGAACATGATAGCTAACAAATATCTTCATCACGTAAATGGTCAGATGTTAAAGGGGCACTCCTGCCAATTTCAATATGCTGTTGTTTTGCTCACGCTACCCTTGACTTGTCAGTATCCGGTGATGCTGCATTTTTTGTCTCAGCCCTTTCCGAGATATGAGCTATTCTAATGGGGGCAGGTTTTGTTTACATTTTTACAAAAACTCTTAACATAGGCCTACTCCAAATATTTTCCCAAAAGGTATCACTGTTTGCTAGTTGTCTGCTGATGTTGCATAACCTTTTGGATGTTTTTGGTAATAAATAAAAAATGTTTTTTTTTTAAATGTACACAAACACATACCCCCATTACAATGACCAGGATCTCGGAAAAGGCTGAAGGAAGAAAAAAAAATCTCAGGAACTGACAAGTCCAGGGTAGTGTGAGCATAACAACTGCATGTTGAAATTGGCTGGAGTTATCCTGTACAATGACTCAACGTTTCTGTGCCTTTCTGTGACATGACGCTTATGATCATGGACTGCTGTTGTAATCACTGTGGCCTCCTCACATGCTCATGGATGCCCTTTGAATACCCCTCCACCAGGTTGGAGGACGTGAGGCACCACCTGATCCCTACGTATGAGTACGACCCAGGAGAACAGGAGGCGGTGCTGGTGGAGGAGGAAGAGGTGGAGTGGGACGCTACTGATGATGATGATGATAAAGATGAAGATGCAGCGCTGAAGGTGACTACTTTTACATTACATTGCACTCAGCTGACGCTGTGTCAACCAAAGCGACTTACGTGTACATATTTACAGGTTATTGGTTACAGTCCATGGAGCAATGTGGGGTTAGGTGCCTTGCCCAAGGGCACTTCAGCCAAGGATCGAGATGAGGTGGTGGAGCAGGGGTGGGATTCGAACCAGCAACCATTTGATCTTAAGACCTCCTCCTTAACCATTAAGCCATAGCTGCCTGAATGGGTACTGAGTACTGGGTAATTAATGAACTGGCTGTACGTTCCAGAAACTTAAAGCAATACCAAGAGTTTTTGTTTTAATCTTCAGCCACCCAAGTGGTTGAATGCCTGACTGTTTCTCATATAAAACAATAATCACAGGGTCTGCACCTCAAGTTGCATCGAGTAGGGGTTCTAAAAATGTGGGGAAAAGTGCAAGAATTATACTTATTACACAATTATTTACTAACTTAAAAAAACACTAGCCCTATATTTCCTGTGCACTTTGTATCTGGTAGTGTTGTTGATTATTTCCTCGATTGTAAGTCATTTTGGTTAAAAAGCGTCTGCTAAATGCAATGTATTGTTATTTAAAATATATATACTTTTTTGGGACTCCCTATACCTTATTCATCATTCAAAGCCCCCCGTATTAGATTTGCCTTCTGTATTTCCTTCAAATCTAGGCTCAAAACTCTCCTACACTGTGCATAGATGGCATTTGCTGTCTCATCTCTGATCGTTCATGCTTGTATGTGTGTGTGTGTTTCCCTTTTGTGTTATATCAGCTGTTTTGTGGAGGCCAAGGTGTCTATTTTGTGTGTTGCATCATGACTACACTTTCGTCATTGTAGCTAATTTTAAAGCTTTTAAAACATAAATACTTCATGTATGTAGGCCTATCGGTCTTAATTTTCCCGCCCAACTAAAGCCAATGCAGCCTTAAAAAATATGAATGATCATGATAATAATAATCCTAATAATAATAACACCCCACTGCATTGTTTAAAATTACAGTATTTTGTCCATTGTGTGTTGATTGCAGGAGCCCCTGTGCAGCAGCAACGACAGCATTGGGCTCCATGTTAAACTGGCCATGAAGCAGGACTGAGAGGGGACTGGAGACTGGAGAACAGTGATGGAGGCCATTGGCATTGATGGAACAGTTTTGGGAGCCCAAACCAGGGGAGCAGTCCAAGAAACTGTCTCAGTAGTAAACCATGTCAAGATAACCAGGAGGTGGTGGTAAATCCTCTAATAGAAGAGCCAGGAGTCCTCATTTTCAAAACGAAATGACAGCCGTGGCCTGTCTAATAGTTGGTTTACCACTTTGTGTAAGTTAAGTTGCGCAGGTTTATCATTTAAACATGTTCTTGGAATGCATGGGTTCTAAATTTTTGTTTTCTCCTGACTGCGCGAAACTCACTGCGCACATCTTAACCTCTGATTGTTGGAAACCGCTGTCGGTCAAAAAAAATTGCTCACCTGGTTGGCTGCCAGTGTCTTGCCCCTCCTCACAACACTGTTTATAAACCAAAAAATCCATCTACAGGTATACTCCCTTGTTCAGGGATTATATCATAGGCCTACTACTGAAGCAGGAGTGGGGAACCTATATGTCTAAGTCTCGAGGGCCATTTACGGTCCGTGAGGCGGTCTTATCAGGCCCCCCGATATAATCTTAATGTTATGCAGTTTCACATGAAATATGGCATGTTTTGTAAAGAAATCTTAGAAATTACATTTTCAAGGGGGGCTTAAGGGGGAGAGGGTCTGTTGTAAAGATGCACACCTTCAATATGTGCCTGAAGTGCAGGGGGAAATCCTGGTTTGTGTTTGGAGGACTATGAAGTGGCCCTCGAATGAAAACGGTTCCCCACCCCTGTACTTAAGTAATATAACTTGTCTGAAGTTATAAGAGCAGGGAGATGAATGGAGCTGTGCCACTCTACAGACACTAGAGGGTGCTCTTGCCATTTGCGTGAAATTAATATTGAATGAAGAACTGATTGTATCCTGTTTGTTGTGGCTTAATAAAGAAGTATTTATTAAGCGTTTGGTGTTGCATTTTAATTGCAATGTAAAGTAAATAAGAGAATGAATAACAAGAGACAAGAACACAAAGATCCAGGAAAATGGCTCGAAAGACATTACAGGTGTTAAACTCTACAAAGTTGAATGATCTATCAATTTCGCCTAAAACATTTGGCAACATAATGGTCTCCATGGAATTCTTGACATGTTTGTTGGCAGATACAAATGAACAAAGGCTACAAACAAGGCTACAAACAAGGCTACATGAACAGCTTTCCCAGTGAACGGAGAGGAAACTTAAACCAAACTGGTTATACCAAACACACAAACTTTTTCATTGTCCTTCCTTGCACGTGGGCTTGCTTTGAGGTAGTCACATATCGGCTGTATAGGCCTGTTATAAAAAAATAAATTAAAAAAAATGTAGCCATTCACAAACAAAAATGACAGTAGGGCAGCTTGCTTTCCCCCGTAGCCATATTCACTCCGGCCCTCCGTTTTCATGGGCTGGCTCATACTGGAAAAGCCGATTCTTCAGGACTTGGTTTTCCTCCACCAATGCGTCGAATTTCTGCTGTAGTTCCATCATGTCTCGGCGGATTGCTTGAATTTCGGCGACCTGAGCACCAGCTCCACCAAGACGGCTTTTGATGAAGTCCAAAGCATTGTCCGGCTTTTCTGGATCTTCATGAAGGGCAACAAGTACATTGGTGAGTCCGTCAATGACGCCTGTCTTCTCCAAGTATCTTCGGAACAGTTCACGTTTTGAATCAGGGCCTCCAACGTGTGCCATCTTGTCTGTAGTATCGATAAAGTGTCACCACAGCTCCTTTTGGCAGCTCAGTCTCCAATTGAACAGTGTGCGCGTGAAAGGAGAAACATTCTTCATAAGATTCTGAACACCTGCCGATCATTCCGAGCCCATTCGTCCTCTGACCAATCAATTGCCCCTTTGTAAATTGCAACTATCCAATCAAATCATGGAATTGGTCCACGCGCACTTAAAATATTTTCTACACCTGAAAATTTACGCGCGCACTGCAGAGATACCATCAGGCCAACACCTCTGCCAGTCATGATGTACAGGTAAAGACGTTTGACCTTCAACTTTAACCACTCTAATGGAAGTACAGAAAGTACCTGAACAGAGTGGATCTTTAAAAACTAGAAAGTCTACAGGTCGTTTATCCTTTCTTGAGAATCGAGTTTTAAATCCCCATGACAGTCAAGTTTTTATTTGTGTGTTTAATTTAGCAGGCGCGATAGGCCACAATTTTTCTGAAGAGCTTCATGCTCATCGTTTATTGGTCAGCTGTTAAAAAGCACTTGGCACTTGGTGGTTCTCTGTGAGCGTTTTTAATTACATTTCCGGGTGTGTGAATTTGCATTAGACCTATTCCAAAGCAATTACAGCAATTCAATCTTACCGTGTTCATTCGCCACATGTCAAATTTAACACTCAGTGTTGGGTCATAGCATACTCTCTGTAGTGTTGAATTAAGGCTGCAGAATTTAGGCCTGGGCCTACTTTGTCAGTGGTAGAGAGAAATCATAAAATGAAACATTACCCCCCACATGATGTCTTTCATTTCCAGGTGTGCCACTGCCCGTGTCCTCCACAGTGCTGTGCTGTGCAGCATTTTGTGGTGCCTCACTGTGTCCTGGTTGGCCTCAGGTGCTCGGGTGCGACTGGTGTGCAATTACAGCCCCCTGATGGACAGAAAAGGGACCCCCATGAACACCACCACGGGGTGCCGCCGCAACCACCTCTGCTACTCCGCCCGGGCGCGTGATCACCAGGGCGTCCACGTGCTGTCCGCACAGGGCTGTGTGGCCGCCCGACGCTGTGGCTCCATCAAGAGCGTCCAGTACAAGGGCCGCGCCTATAACGTCAGCTACACATGCTGCTGTGGAGAGCGCTGCAACCCCAGGCCCAGCCCGGAGGTCGCCCCGCTCGCCAGGCTCCTGGAGTTTAAGCGCAAGGGGTTCACTGGAACCTGGCTGGACGCCCTGATCAAGGAAGTCAGAAATGGCACCATGAGGGCACCCGTCATCTGTCCAGAGCACGCCACTAGGCCTAATACTACTACTGGGCCGGTGCTACAGGGGGCTACTAGGCCTAATACGACTGTGCAACAGGACACCACTAAGCCTCATGCTATACCAGAGGAGGCCACTAGGCCTTATACTACTGTGCGCGTGCTACAGGAGGCCACTAGGCCTCATGTTACTGTGCTACAGGACGCCACTAGGCCGCCTTATACTACTGTACGCCTGCTACAGGACGCCACTAGGCCTCATACTACTGTACGCGTGCTACAGGAGGCCACTAGGCCGCCTCATACTACTGTACGCGTGCTACAGGACGTCATTAGGCCGCCTCATACTACTGTACGCGTGCTACAGGACGCCACTAGGCCTCATACTACTGTACGCGTGCTACAGGACGCCACTAGGCCTCATACTACTGTACGCGTGCTACAGGACTCCACTAGGCCGCCTCATACTACTGTACGCGTGCTACAGGACGCCACTAGGCCTCATACTACTGTACGCGTGCTACAGGAGGCCACTAGGCCTCATACTACTGTGCCGGTGCCAGATGCATTGACTGATGAGGAAGATGTTTAAAGCAAACTTTGTGGTCTGCAGTAGGCCTATTTTTCCAAGGGTATGAGGAGAGGGTCATTTAACAGTGTCCTAGTTTCTTTCCTTATGTTCAAATGAATTTGAAAACGTGCCATGAGCAGTGAAAAGTTGATTTAGCAGGTAGCAAATAATCCTAGTGAGGAGGGGGCATCAGGCATGCCACCCTCTTTAGGTCTGAAACCATGTTAAATAATGAAGCACACTGCACAGACAAAAAAAAGAAGTCGAGAAAAATGTTCCTTTCCTATGTATGGTCACTTTGTTCAGTTGTCAGCATTTCAACTACAAAGCTTGCAAACATGACTTTTACAGTGGAGCCTGATTGTTATAATGGATACATTAAGAGCCCACATTCAAACAGGTGTGCGTGTCTGTCTCAGTGTTTCACTGTCCCATACATAGGCCTAATAAAGAATTATCCTATTATCCCATTCTCTACCTGCTCCTGCTTTACCTGTAGCCTGGGAAATCCCATGCTGCTTTACACAATTGTTCCGATCTGGAAGACAATGGCCGTGTTCGTGATGGTGCAGTGCTGCTTTTGCTGGGCAGTGTGCATGCGCACTTTGCCATTTCAATACGTTCCGGTTAGAATGCGCTGCGCCATCACAAACGTGGCCATTGTGATTAGGGGTGCATTCCAATATCCAGACTCCCTTCCTCCATTTGTGCTTGTGGCCTCATCTTTTGCTGACACCTGCCTCCGTGGGAAAAAAAACTCTCAGCCTAGCCACAACCCTTTTTCATTCATACTATTTTTCATTCACCATCCAGTTAGCAAATGAGGAAATTACTTCACAATTGAGCTTTTGTGAGATATTGAAATACAATGCTGTTGTCAGCGATGTCATCATGACATATTACTTCCTGGTTCGAGGCCACAAGCACAAGTGGAGGACGCGAGTCCGTATATTGGAATGTTACCTAGGTCTGGTGATAACCAGGCAACTTTACCTGGAGGGTAGGCCCTACTCCAAGAACATGGTTGAATGATAAACCAGCCTAAGTTAACCTACGGGAAACGGTAAACCTGCTTATAGATGGCTCACAGGTGTCATTTTGTTAAGAAAATGAGGACTCCACAGTCTTCTATTAGGTGATTTACTACTACCTTAACCTGGTTTATTGCTGAGCCAAGTTCTTGAAATACCCCCCACCCCATGCCCTTTGTCATACACCAGGCTGTTGTGGTTCTACTGTCTGGTGACGTCAGTTGTGAGAATCTGCACTTTCAACTGTAACTTGAAAAAAAGAAATGCACACCCACAGAGACATGCTTTGTACATACTTTGTTGTTTTCATCCAATTTGCATTCTCTCTCTCTCTCTCTCTCACACACACACACACACACACACACACACACACACACACACACACACACACACACACACACACACACACACACACAAAGAAGCTTGGAGCAGATGTTAGGAGGTTTGGACAGTTCTTTATTTCCCTTTTAATAAGGCGGCTGGGCTGGGTTTTCCCGTGGTGGATATACGTATATATACAGGAGATTGCTATACTGAAGCTACGCTGGGAGGAGAGGGTCCATGTTACACAGACTTCAAAAAACAACACTGACAAGGCCGTCCTCACCTCCTGGTACCAACTTAATAAGAGAGGGGAAGAGGGAAGAGAGGAGGGGGAAGGAGAGGAGAGAATAGGTCTGGGGAGGGAAGGAGAAGATGAGAGAGAGAGAGAGAGAGAGGAGGAGGAAACATCACAATAAAAGAGAAGAGGGAGCAAAGCGAGGTGGGGGGATGGGGAGAGGAGGATGGGGGTGGGGGGTGGGTGGTTCGTCGGGTGGGGAGATGGGGGGGTTCGTCGGGTGGGGGCTCTTGCAGTCGGAGGGTCTCCTCCCACTGCCTAATAACTTAACACTAGAAAATAACAGACAGATTTCACACACAGTGCATCTTAAATAGGTTACATGGAGAACCATTTACCATAAATATCTGTATTTTGGGAACCAACATATATAAAAAATAATAAAAACCAACAGAAAAGTCATTGATCAGTCTTTATTTTTGTGTCTTTTTTTCTTCTTTTTTTTCTTCCCCCATTTCTTCTGTTCTATCCATCTTCTTGCTCCGAGGTCATCCTTCCCTCGGCCTTCGTATGCCGATCCCGGATAAAACGAGAGAAAGTAAACAAACCCCAAAAAAGTATCGGAATTATTAGTATAAAACTAACGAACGAATGAATGCAACACCACAGTCAACTCATCACGAAAAAAAAGAAATCCACAGACACACAGAACAGCAAGAACACAGTACTCTTTATAGCATCTTCATCACTGCTTTCCTTTTTCAACACCGGCAACGCTCTTCATCTTCTTCTTCTGCAGGGTACCCGTTAAGACTGCTGGAGGCATCACTTCCCACTCAGTCAAAACTCCACGGTCGCATCCTCCTCTTCATCATAACCCTAATGGTCATCATCATCATCGTCTTCATCATCATCATCATCATCCACATAATCATCATCAGTGATATCATAGAACTTCACAGTGTGTTAGGAGGAAGGGTGAGAGGGGGAGAACTAGGGAACTGGGGCAGTATCACAACTGGTGAAATAGGAGAAATAAAAAATATCAACAGCAACAATCAATAATAATAAAAAAACAAACAAACAAACAAACTCGAGAGTCCATGAACAAGGTAAACAAAATGGCCACTTTTTTTCGTTGTTGCTTTTCTCCTGCCTGGGAACCTCCTTCAGAAGGCTTTGATTGGCTGCAGCTGAAAACGTATTGGATGGCCCATGTGTCTGTCAAAGAGTGGGTGGGATCATGATGGCCTAAGGCTGACTGGAATCCAACTGGAGGGCGGGATTCAACAGGGTGTAGTTGCTATGTCAACAAGGAGGAAAGGATGTGGTGCGCAGGTTTATGTTGTGATTGGCAGGTCAGATCCGTGCTCTCGACCTATTGGGTTTAGGCGCGCTGCCGCAGTGCCCGCCTCTTTCTGTTGTAGTAGTGGCGAAGTCCGGTCTGTCTGGCATAGTTCATCATATAATTTTGTTTGCGGGTGCTGGTGGGAGAGGGAGAGAGGGTGAGAGGGAGAGAGGAGGAGAGGACACATAAAAACATTGTTAGCCACCAGAGGAAAGTCAAAACCAGGATTAATGCATGCTGTCGTTCACTTACAGATATCCACTAAACTCTACACACAAAACTAGCTAATGATCTAAGACACCCATGCTAGCAGCCGACAGCCCTGAAAGACCCAAACCTCAAACACTCACATCAGCTGGTTAGTTCAAACCCAGTAATCACAAAGCATTACAAGAACATTCATGAGGATTAATTATGAAGTATCCATAGTGATTGATGCATGTCAAACATATTATAACTCCTTAAGTATCATAAAGGGCTATGAATTGAGCTTTTTATAGTGGGAAAGATAACAGCTTTTCCTTACGTTCAAAATCATTCACAAGAAGCTCCCTGTGGATCCGTAGTTAACTGTTTAAAGTACTGTACAAGAGTGCCGTCATTATCTACGCAGTCCTTACTGAAATACATTATGAATACTAAATAAACCTTTAGAAATGTGTTTATTATGCTTTATGTATACTGGGTTTTTACTATTGAATATCTTAGAATCACTCATCTCTTTTTGTTTTCGTTTTTTTTGCTTTTTGCTTCGTTTTTTGCTTTTTTCTTCGTAATATCATATATATGTATATATCAATATAATAAATGTTCTCAATGGCTGACGCAAACATGCAAACAAGACAACATCACCCACAAACACAAGAAGACGAAACACAAAAACACTGGACAGCACTGTGATTTCAGAGGCTTTTTTTGTTTTTAAATAAAAAAAGAGTTTCTGCTGAACTCTGATTTTTTTCTTTGAGTGTTTGAGGTCAGAGTTCAAGGTCAAAGCCATCACTAGAGGGGGGCAAGAGAAGGAGACAGGTACGACAGAACCAAACAGAACACACCAGAATAAATAAAAGAACATATAAAACATTGGTCTTGCAACAGAAAGTGGAAAAGACAGAGGGGACGTAAAACGGCAAGAAAAAAAGTATTACAAAGCGAAAAGAAAAAAAAGAAAATTGGTGAGATTCGCTCTTGCTTAGCCTTTCATTGCCTCTTCCATCCAACAGGGCGGTGCCAGTGAGCCAGGTGTGCAGCCAGGGCAGGCATGTGGGCCTCTGCAAAGCGGTAGGGGTGGATGGACAGGTGGGAGGGGCAGGGCAGGGGTGGGGGTTGATGTGGAGGATATGGACGGGTGTTTTTTGTTTTTGGGATGCGGGGTGAAGTGTGGTGGTTTGGGGAGTTGGAAGGAGGGCCTACTACTGGCCATGTTGAGTGTTCCTGCCCATGCTTTGCATTCTTGTGCTCCCTCCCAGGCAGCAGCGGTTCTAACCATTCAGGGGCCTCGGGCAACATTCGGAAATGGGGCCCTGTTGATTGACTTTTGCTGTACCATGGCAGGGCTAATTGTGCATTCATGCATTCTCGGAAACTCGTGTCTAAAAATGTTCAACGAGTTTTCCTGTGGAAAATACCACTTGGGTTGGGTAGCGTTCATGTGTGTATTTCCCATGTCAGCGTTTGGTATTTACCATAATTCCGAGCACACGAATGCACAATAACCGATGGAGGGCCTCTACGATGGACAAACTTGGTGGGGCCATAGGCAACTGCCTAATCTGCTTATTGGTAAAACCGTCTCTGCTCCCAGGTGGTGAGGACACAAGGACACTGGCGAAGCCTCCAAGCTGCCAAGCTCCAGCATGACACCCGTGGCAGCCATGAGGACCTGAGCTGGGGGGGGACTGAAGCCATGCAGGGTGAATCTCTCTGGGCATGTTGGATGATTGCGATAACAATGATTGATTGGGGAGGGGTGGGGGACTGCTGCTGGATACAGTGTCTGCTATTAGTGCTGCAAAAAGCTGGCCCATTATTTCTTTACTGGGTGGATGAGTGAAAGCGAAGCTGATTCTGATGCCGATTTTTTTTTGCTGAGTTCATATTATGTGGTGTTGGCGGTGTGATTGCTGGCCATGAAGATGGACATAGTAGATGCATACATTCAAGGCCATTACACATTGGTGTGAATAAATGCCCAAGCAGTCAGTTTGTTTACCTTAATGCTACCACAAGATATCAGTGTCAGTAATTCCGATGTATGTGCTTGGGAATTATAGCATATTCAATTCTTGGCTCTTCCCAGCTACTTAAATTATTCACCTTCTTACAATGACATCGTAAGGCTTTCTACACCAAACAAGTCAACACATGACCAAATAAATAATAGACCACCACAGAGACATCAAACTGAAATCAAACATTGATAACAGTTATACAGTACAGAGGGAAACTGCACAGAAATACTGCGAAGCACACACAACGACCAGGGTGCCATTGAAATATGTATGAATCTTGTGTTTTACACACATACTCTTAAAGCAGAGCGGACAACATAAATAACCTTAAGCATGTTCCATTGAAGTTATTGCAGTCTTATGGTTAGCCCACAAAAAATAATACTTCAAACAATTGTATCTTTTACAAGATAAATACATCATGGAGGTTCACTGTATTTTATTTCCATGTTCTGCAATTTTTTTCTTTTTCATTTTAAGTACCTGCAATTATGTCTTATAATTATATTTTATAATGTGGTACATACCTACAGTATAAAGTAAAGATTTTTTATCCAGCACTGCTACGCCTGACCATGATACCATACCTCCTGCTTCTTCAAATAAATGCTACAGATGAAGACATTTTTCGTTGCTGTCCACTGAACCTATTTATCCTGAACCCTGACCTGGACCCTGTTTCTGCAAAGCATCATTGCTAACCAGTCAGCAACTTATTACGTTTCCAATGGGGAATTGCATTGCAACTTGTAAGTTGCTAATGTAGTTAGCAAAGATGTTGTCGATAGACGCACCCCTGATCCATCCTACCACTATCAGTACAGTAGCAGCAGATTTCTGGAGACTCTAGACACTGCACAGTCCGATGGTGCAGGACTGGTGAGTCTGGAGGGTTGGATGCTGATGAGGATGATGAAGATGCTGATGAAGAGTATGATGATGGAGGACTGGGTGTGGACAGGTGTGTAGGAGGGGGGTGGGAGGTAGGGCAGGGCAGGGAAGGCTGGGATACAGAAGAGGAGGGGGGGGGGGCTGCATTCCAGGGGGTGACGGAACACTTACCTGACTCTACAGCCATGCCAGAGGGAGCAGAATACAGAAGAGAGCAAAGGTTAGAGCGCGAGAGGGGAGGAGGAGGAGGGGCGGACACGGGAGGAGGGGACTGCTGCTGGCTCGCAGAAAGGTCTGGGGGGGCAGGAACCCCGGCCTGGGGAGGCTGGGGTCCAGAACGGAGGAGGAGAAGGAGGAGGAGGGGGTGACAAGTAGTTAGAGAGAGAGAGAGAGAGAGAGAGAGAGAGAGAGAGAGAGAGAGAGAGAGAGAGAGAGGAGAGGGAGAGAGAGAGAGAGGAGAGGGACAGCAATGAAAAGAGAAAGTGAAATAGTATTTGAAAAAAGAGCATGATGAGAGAGAAATGGATGTATGCAAAGCAAGAGATGGAAAGCAGACACATAAAGCAGAGGGCGTAATAGAGAGAAAATTTGAAGAACATTGGTAGCAGAGAAAAAGATAAAGTGGTAGAGAAGAATGGTCAAAAGACATTAAAGATAAAAGTAAAAAGAGCCAAAGTAAAAGAGCCAACGAGTCAAAAGTAAAAAGAGACAAAGTATTTTGTGAAGAAAATATAAGCAAGAGAGAGAATGTGACACAGAATTACAAGAACATACAGGAGTGGGGAGAATTCCAGAAGAGAGGGGATAGAGGAGACGCGCAAGAGAGGGCACAGAGGAGGAGAGGAAGGGGAGAACAAATGAAGAGGAGGAGGAGGAGGAGCAGGAGGAGGAAGGAGAGCCAGTCAGGCAGACAGGTTAGTGGGGTTAGCAGATGGGCAGCAAGGCCAGGCAAATGG
>NC_085860.1:14520722-14545722 GCF_034702125.1 Engraulis encrasicolus
TAATAGCAGTGGTTAGAATTGGCAGAGTTGATACGTTGATAAGTTTGGAAATATGCCGACAACAGGATCACGTCTGGTGCAGAGCAATGCCTGCTGAACAATTTCATCTGGACCGCACAGCCTTTTCAAGGAAGACAACTTTTAAATAAGTAGTGACACGATTTAAATACATTTCATTACAATGTGTAGGAATTAAAAAACAACAACGTATGTCAGTGTACATGAAGTCTTACTGTAAAGAAAAGAAAGCCCAACTGGGAAACTCAAACTCCCATTGACATTGTGACACAGCACTCCACAGCACACAAGTGCACACTGCACACTAAACGCAACGAAATTGCATTCATGCCTCACACATGCAAGGGGGCAGCCCCCAATGGCGCCCGAAAGGGAGCACTGTGGCGAAACAGTACCATGCTCAGGGTACCTCAGTCATGGAGGAGGATGGGGGAGAGCATTGGTTAATTACTCCCCCCACCAACCTGGCGGGTCGGGAGTGGAACCGGCAACCTTTGGGCTACAAGTCTGACGCCCTAACCACCTACCTATGACTGCCCTATAGATACAGAGAAGTGTCTGGGACATCTGGCCCTCGGCTAAATATCTTTTTCTTTTTCGAACTGGGGTCTCGCACACATGACACGGTGTGTCGACGCGCTGCACCACAGCACCCCCATCGCTAAATATTTTCAACTCAATGTGGCCCTTGAGCTAGAGCTGATCTAAACCATCCAGCATGAGTCAGCCAGCCAGTGTCTGCGTTGTGCGTCGGTAACTCACAGGGGTATGTTGTAGGAGACGCGCTGGGCCTTGATGAAGTCTTTGGGCTGGTGCTGTGCGATGACGTGCCAGCTGACGGCGTTGTTGACGCTGTACTGCAGCAGCACGGCCCGGTCCACTGAGTCCTCCTGCTCCAGAGCCGTATTACAGCTGTCCGTCTGGGACACACTGCCAATCTGCAGCACGAACATGATCTTACTATGGTGGGAGAGAGGGATGGGGGAGAGGGAGGGAGAGGGAGGGATAGAGAGAGAGAAAGAGAGAGAGAGAGAGATGGGGGAGAGGGAGAGAGAGAGAGAGGGTAAAGGGAGGGAGGGAGAGAGAGAGAGAGAGAGATGGACAGTGAGATTTTGTAGAGATAACAGGCAAAATAGAGGAAAAGAGAAAAAAAGGAGAGAAGTGACATGAAGATGTCATAGAATAAGAGAGAAGGGCAGAGAGAAAAATAGAGAGAGAATGAGAGAGAGAAAAGGAGAAAGAGAGGAAATGAGAATAAAATAGGGAAAGTCAGAAGGATACACAAAGTCAGAAACAGAGAAAGAACAGATGATGAAAGGAGAGAGGAAGAGGAAAATAGTTTAAGAAGGAATAGTTGTACAGAACAGAGAGGAAGGTCACAAAGGATAGAATGAGGATAAGGAAAAGATGAGAAGAAAGAGAGAGGGCATACAAGAGTAAGAGTGAGTGAGATGTAGTGCAGGAAAGCAGAAAAAGTGAGTGGGTGAGACCCGGTGGGGAAAGGAAATATATTACTTTATAGATTTACAGTGATTGCATAACTGCAGCTTGACAAATCTGAGTTACGCTGCATCTAATTCACAGCGATTTGTAGCTCATTTCAGCAAGAATGATTTGCTGAGCTTGACACACCTAGTTACTAAGTGACAGTGAATTTACATCTCATACGGCCCCCACAGAAAGCAATCTATCAGTCTGTTTCAACAGTTGCCGAACACAACACAAAACAACACACTTTTTAAACTTAAATGGCTTCTTACTTCATGAAGGTACAACTTTTGAGCCATTTCACCGTTTTAATTGTATTTTTTAATCACTGAAAGAAGAACAATTATGGCTTTCAGATGTTTGGCATCTGGCTAGTAGCTTAATGGCTTCATCATTTCAAGCCCTAAAAATGTCAGGACAAATTTTCATCCATTCGTTGTTTTTTACTTCCCTGAAATTAGTTTATTCGGTCAAGTAATTACATTCATATACTGTATATCCATCAATGATTGCCCACTCTCCTCTCCGGAGTTGATCCCACCTCCCTGCATTGATGAAGCATGCTATGCTTTTTTCTAGGTTTACCATATTGAAAATCTTTGATTAGTTAGGCCTACATGACATCCTCTCCCTGACCTTGTCCCTCCTGACACATGGTATGGTACACTACAACAGCGTTTCCTAACCTTTTTATCTCACATATCCCCTAAGCCTTTTTGTTGTCCTATGAGCACCCCTAAGCCATGCTCTATATCTCTTCCTCTGTCCCAATGTGCCTATGCTCCTTGCTTTCTTGATTCTTTTTTTCTTAACAATGTAACTACTGTGCTACACTCCACTCATTTGTCTGCAGTGAAAGATTTAGAAAGCCTCATTTAGGAAGCTCAAAAGTGGGGATGCCAATGCACCACTGCATCCCCCTTTCTGAGTGGCACCTATGGGTACACGCTAGCCTGGGCGAATAGCCGACTGTTGACTCCGTCAATCAGTCTGGCAAAAGCCATGAGGAATCTGTCTCCGTGGACGATGGGAGATGGTCTGATCTTACTCTATCATTTAAATTAATTGAAGTTCCAAACTCAAATTAAAACTCATATTGTGCTTTATTAGCATGCCTGTTACGTTATAGCGTCGCAAAAGCATACAAATAACAAAACGAAAGTGTGAATATAGTCAGGGTGCGATTTGTCAAAAAAACAGAGGGGGGGATGTTTTTTTTTTTCATGAAACGTGACGTCACAAAATGAAGTTAACGTGACTAACAGCTCAATATTGGATGATATCAAATGAATAACACTTCATTCAGTCTAAAACAACGTGGCAGTGTATTTTAGAAATAGCCACCGAGTGTAGGCAGAGGGGGCTTTCAACGTGTCGTCCTCATGCGTTGCAACTTTCTACAAACTTTTAGTCGGGTCATACAAATTCATTGCATGTTCAGGCGCTACTCCACCCATTCCGTCTGCCTTGACAGTAGCCTAGATTTACGATTAAGGCACAACGGTTTCATAGCCTAATGTGCAGACAGAAATACTTAAACAATTTCAGTAACTTTTCTGCTCCATTTTAAAGCACCTCCCTTCCTAGAGCACCTGTTTTTTGCCATTTGCATTAAGCATCCAATAGGCACCTCATCAGTTAGGGAGAGGGCGCAACGCGCACCTCCTCTGCGGTCTAACAAACCCCGAGGAAAGTGATCAGGACAACTCTCGCAACATCTGCCTACTGTCGGCGCGTCTTTTTGCATAGCCACTCAAGAACAGTCGGGAGTTGGAAGCAAAGTAGTCTATTTCAAACCAAATGTCTCAAACATTTCCTTTGTTAGCTCCCCCACTGACGCTGCGCAATGCAATGCAATGCGCCCCTTTTGCGCGCCTGTTTGTAGGCATTAGCCAAGTAGTTGGTAATTGTTTCCTATTTGATAGTCCATCAAAAAAGGACTAAAGGGCCGTACACACACGTCGCTGCTAGTTACTCGCTCAGCGGATGAAGTCAATAGAATGTCTACGTGTTCTGGCGAGTCTCGCTGGCGAGTAGGCGAGGAGAGTACAAGCGATGCGATGTGGGCGGGTTCCGAGATAAACTTATTTTATCTTCGAGCGACGCGAGTTAAGCGAGTAACCAATTGGAATGCAGAATACAGATTATTGACAGGTGACGTTGCCCCTGTGGTGTTCTGACCCACAGACCTGTATTAACACAGGTCTGTGTTCTGACCACCCAACTTCTGCACGCCATCACACTGGTTAAAAGTGTTGAGGAAAATACATCCAATACAGTGTACACCATTATATGCATGGTTCTGCACAGCACACGATCAACGTTAAACAGCGTACATTTTGTTTTGTACGGACGTTATTGGCGCGGACAGCGGGAACCATGACAACCAGTAAACAAAACAACCCAGAGCGAGTGGCGAGTAGGCGAGTGAGCAAGTAGCGAGTAAATAGCCGCGACGTGTGTGTACGGCCCTTAACTGCTGCTTTGGCGTTTCATTTTCGCAGATCGTTTGCATTAGCGATATGTTACTAATCCCCGTACATAACGCAACTTTGATGCATATGTGCTGTTGAGTCCGGGACCTCGTAAACATCAAAGCTTCCACCACGTCGGGCAATTTTGAAAGTGAGTGCAATGTAGACTGCAGAAAAGGGTCACAAGTTGCCTGTCATTTCAACATTTTTGTTAGTTTATTTTGATAGGCCTATTTGCGAGGATATTTTCCCAGTAAAGATGAAAACCAGAAGGGGGGATAATCCCCCCCATCCCCCCCGGCAAATCGCACCCTGAATATAGTTACCTTAACCAATCAGTAACGGAGCTTGCGGTTGAGTTCTACGTCACCACTCTCAACTGTTTGCTGATTGGCGAAACACTGAGAGAACCGAGCTGGAGGCTTTTGCCAGACGATGTGCGGAGCCAAAATCTTTGGGTGGAGTACAGAGGATGGCATCGCGAGGCTAAGTACACGCACCCCTAGTTGGGAAACGCTGTAGCTACGTTACTTTCTACTGCTACTTCTACTCCAGCGACTCCACTGACCCGTGGTACCTGGCTCTGGTCATCCTATGTCCATGTGGGCATTATATGTGTGCATTTTATGTAAGCTACTTGACACCTTAATTTCCCCCTGGGGATCAATAAAGTTACTCTACTACTCTACTAGCACACTACTGTCTACTTCTACCATCTACTCCTACTACTCCAGCGGCTCCACTGACCCATGGTACCTGGCTCTGGTCAGGTCGAGGGGCCTGGTGACGGCCTGCCTCATCTTGCAGCCGTTGAAGTAGAGTGAGTCCCCGTGGGCATGAGGGGAGAGCTGGCCACAGCCACTGCCCACCCCCCCTCCCTGGATCAGGCTCCAGCTCTCCTGGGACACCGACCCCGACTCAAAGTTGTCCTTCACCGAGCTGGGCAGGTCCGTGGTGGAGAGAGAGCAGTCGTCACCTGGGGGAGAGAGAGAGAGAGAGAGAAGGGGGGGGAGTCAGGGAGAGAGAGCGAGAGCGAGAGAGAGAGAGAGAGAGAGAGAGAGTAGACAGAGAGAGAGAGAGAGAGAGAGAGAGAGAGAGAGAGAGAGAGAGAGAGAGAGAGAGAGAGAGAGAGAGGTGGCTCAGTCAGATACCGTATACAAGAACACACAGTTCAGAGGGCCTAGTCATGATGGATTTTTCAACAGAGTTCAGAGGGCCTAGTCACACATACAGCAGAGGAGATCATAGGAAATATAGATACATACATAATACAAATGAGGCGGTTATATAGATTACATGTTATCTAATTCATATAGTTCAGATAATCTACATTACAAACGAGAGGAAAGCCCATTTCCCTTAGCACTGTAGATGGAGGAAGTGCCACCACCAAATGCCACAGAAAGAAGGAGGAGGGGACAATGCCCCTTTCGGAGACCGAACTTGCGCACACTCCTTTACATTGGGTACTAGGCGTGGTTTGATTCCTCTTTTAATAGTAGACGGTCTTTGTTGAGGCCACCCACCGTGGTGTCCTTCGTCGCAGATGCAGACGGCGCCCGTGGTGCAGTACCCATGCCCGCTGCAGAGGCTGGGGCACGCCTCGCCAATGTACACGTGGTCAACACCCCAACCGTGCCGCTCACCAGCGCCCTCCTTCTGGATCCAGCGGAACTGCGTGGCCCTGTGGGGGTCGGGGGGGTAAGACAGTTGAGGGTGAAAATTGTGCACATCCCAGGAAAAGGTGCAGGGCACCTTTGTGTGCAGGAGTGAGGAGGCTGCTCTGCACACTTACAATCCTTTTTCCTTTAATGTGTTATTCCATGGCCATCATGTTTTATTCCTTGTTACTGAAGACAATGGTCGTAACATAATCTTGTCACAGATTTTTTTGATTTTGGATTCACCTGTTACAGTTTTTCTCAATTGCCTCCACACAAGTTCTGGTACTTCACACACAATTCTCGGAACATCTCACCCATTTCCCAACTCCCCTAGCCAATGTCACTGAACACTAAACGCAATTCCTACTTAACACTCAAATTCCAGATTTAAAACACACTCTTTTCACACCATTACACACAATTCTCTGGATTACACTCAATTTTCATAAAGAAAAACACTGGGTTTCTCATGGAACACACTGTCATTCACAACACTACAATCAACTGCCATACTATGTTCACTTCCTCATCACATGGGCAAACTCTCTTCATACCAGTTTACAATCTGAAATCATCACCCCATAAGGACACACATTGCATGTCATATTGATGAAAAATGAGTGGATGCAAGGAGAAAACACATTTGTTTAGTTTTTGAACTCAAAAATATGTTATACAAGACATAACTTTCATGTGGTTACCCAATATTTTACAATACATTAGTGCAATTTTTAAAGATTTTTAAAAATGTGTAAAATATATACACGTCTGTGTACTCCGAGTCTAAAACCAATATTTCAGTATTTTACTACAGAAAAATACCCTCTTTAGTAAGTAGAACACTGAAGAAAATAAGTTTCTACTGTGTTTCAAGTTGAGTATAGAGTTTTTTTTTTCATAGCAATAGGCTATACAGTAATGTAATGGTTTTTTTGTACTGCCAAATAGGCAGTGGGGTTTATCTTTGTGTTGTTTTTGTGAAAAAACATAAAAATCTTTCTGTTTCTGTTTGTGAGTTGTGCGAATGAAGTTTTTCCAACTTATGTCACAGTATCCATGCAATCCAGAACAAAAAAAGCCCAAGTTACTGGGAGAAATTAGTTTTACCCTGTGCCCAACAGTGTTTTAATGGGTCTGCAAATGTGTATTGTAGTGACTGTCTGTGTGTGTCATTTGACGACAAAATGAGGTTTTTAGAAGAGAGTACATTTTTTTGAGACAAGACGTGCATTTTTCAGAGGTAGTGAAGAGTTTGGCCCGTTGTGTGTGAGGTTTGGAGATTTGTGTGTAGAGTTTTGAGAATTCGAAGACCGATTCCGAAAATTGTGTGTAGGCAATCGAGAAAAACTGTAAATGACAGACTTCTCAAACAGAGAGATAGAAAGAGATAGGGAGTAAAGAGAGTAAAGGACAGGAGACATTAGGCAGCCGTGGTCTGGTGGTTTAGGAAGTTGGTCTTTCAATCTAGGGGTTGTAGGTTCGAATCCCACCTGACCCTTCCCTACACCTCCATCCATGGCTGAAGTGCCCTTGAGCACTAACCCCACATTGCTCCAGGGAATGTAACCAGTACCCTGAAAAATGTGAGTCGCTCTGGATAAAAGCGTCAGCTAAATGTAATGTAATGTAATTACCCTGAGGACACGTGGTCAGGGAGTTGGACGGTCACCCTGGTCCACACGGAGCTGTTGACGGGACTGTAGATGGTGGCCTCATGGAACTGGAATGGGGAGCAGCCCACGTTGTTAACGGAGGAGGGGAGGCAGGCGGACTGTACCAACTGCCACGAGTCAGACCTGTGGCCACGGAGACAGAGGGGGGAGAGGGCCAAAATAATGACTGAAGTGAGGTACAGCAGCAGAGAATAACAACAGCAAATTAAAAACTGTTTCAGTTTCAGTTTTGAAATAGAGGCCAGTGCACACGCAAGCAAGCACGCGCACACACACGCGCAAGCAAGCACACACGCGCGCACAAACACACACACACACAAACACACACACACACACACACACACACACAGACACAGACACAGACACACACACACACACACACACACACACACACACACACACACACACACACACACACACACACACACACACACGCGCACACACACACACACACACAGGCTGACCTGGCATCCTTCCTGTACTGTAAAAGCACTGAGTGATGGTCCTCACACGTGTCCGCTTCACAGCCCACCACAATCTACAAAAACACGAGAGAGTGAGACAGAACAGAGACAAGAACAAAGGGACAAAATACACTGTTACTCCTAGCTCCTAAGAGCATGAAAGAGATCAAGACTGTACCGTTTCTACACGTAACGAAAATGGTTTATTGCACCATGTTCCAAACAAAAGTGTTTCTGTGTTCAGTTTGTTTGTGACATGGTTTTTTGAATTTATTTTTTTTCCTCAATTATTTTAGCTATTTATCACTTTTTGCAATAGGAGAGCACGCTAGAAAGTGCATTTTTCCTACTTCTAATCAAACGCATTTTAAGTCCCCTCAAAGCAACACTCAAAAAAAAAATCTAGCTAGGATACCTTGAACTGCAGGATGTATCCTGGCTGGACGATGAGCTCACGGGTGGCCAGGATGTTGTGCGTCCCGTCCTGGTTCTTATTGGGCCAGTACAGATGGAAGGAGGGGTTGCCACAGAAACCGGCCGTGCGCACAGCATTAGGGTAGAAACTCCAGCTCTCCTCATGAGAAACACCCTCTGAGGAGGACACGCAGAGACAACAGGTGCAGAGAGGGTAGGAGGGAGAGAGAGAGAGAGAGAGAGAGAGAGAGAGAGAGAGAGAGAGACAGAGAGAGAGACAGAGAGAGAGAGAGAGAGAGAGAGATGGACAATGAGAGATTGTGTACAAATCACAGTCCGAAAAAGAGGTCATGGTAATAATAGAGTAAAAGCGAAAAAAGGACGAAGAGAGTGAGAGGAAGATATGATGGAAGAGGAGAGAAAAGGAGGGCATACAGTTGAGCACGTTTGATTCTATTTACCATTAACCTTTTCATACAGTATATGTGAAATAATTAAAATCAAAAGTCACATTTGAGTGCAATTGTTTGTTTTTTTTCGAGCATTGAATATTTGAATACTGTGTGGCCT
The DNA here is from genome assembly GCF_034702125.1 of Engraulis encrasicolus. Classification (NCBI taxonomy): domain Eukaryota; kingdom Metazoa; phylum Chordata; class Actinopteri; order Clupeiformes; family Engraulidae; genus Engraulis; species Engraulis encrasicolus. The sequence continues at coordinate 14,529,488 of NC_085860.1, forward strand.
ACAAATGTAGCATTACCATCATCGAATGTATCGAGCAGGATGCTGGGGTTGATGTCGGAGCCTCCCACCAGGATGTTGTCCAGAGCCCACTGGGCACGCTCCAGACTGGGCGCCGCCAGCCCCGAGGAGACTGTGAATGGCTGCCACCAGCGCAGGCGCGTGGCGTTGGTGAGCGCCCCCTCTGGCAGCACGATGTAATCCCTCCTCACCGACACATACTTCAGGTAGTCCATCTCATGCAGCAGGGTCCAGGACACACCTAATGGAACAGTGATGAGATCAATAATGACAGAAAAAAGAACAGAGGAACAATAAAAAAGGACAAAAGGAAAAAGGAACAACACAAAAGGACAAAACAAAACACATATTAAAGTGCAACATTCTGCTGTTATAGCCCACAGCTATAGTCATTCAGTAGCACATTTCACCTTCTTGCACCACTGCCACAATTTTAGAAACATTATTTTAAAGGGACACTGTGCAGGAAATGGTCAAAAAGGGTACTGCAACTATGCTGCTCATTGAAACTGGGCTGCCTATTGCCAAATTCGATATTTACATGAAAGTTTACTAAGTAATAAACAAATATTTTCTAGTATGGTCCAAGTAGAGTAATTTTTGCAGTTAAAAATGGCTATTTTTGGAAATTTCAAATCGCGGACCATGGAGAAAATCCCCCTTTTCATGTATGAAGAGTGCAATTTTTCCAGATATAATGAATACTTAGAATTTGATGCTGGTGGTAAGTATTCATGAAAAAGGTAACATTAGTGAATGGGCAGCATGAATTCTGGAAATAAACAACTAAAAATCTCACACAGTGTCCCTTTAAGCTTGGAAAAAAATAACTTTAAGGTTTACAGAATGTTAAATGGCATTGACAGAGTTGAAGGGCGTGGCTTTGGTCTTATCTCTGGTAGGGACAATGGAGCTCGCAAAAATAAAATGAAGTAGCCTAAAAATGGTAAATATTGATAGGGACCATTAGGGTCTTCCCAAAATATTGTTTGTGATATGTCCCTACGCAAACCTACGTCCATGTAAGAGGTTATACCAGTGTCGTAATGGAATTATGGATATGTCATAAACATTATACGTACATTACAAACATAAACATTTTATGACTGTGTGTCTATGTTATGGTTAAGACAGCCCTAACAAAGTCAACTTTTCATGACCATGAACGTTTTGATGGGTGTATACCCATCTTTTATCTTCTATTTTTTATTTTCTTAACTTCTCTATGGAATTTTTGTTTACTTTGATCTGGACCATGCATTTTGTGTCTGATGTAAATAAAGAATAAAAAATTGAATTGATAATGTTCCGGAACCGGAACCATCATGTGACCCTGTGAACTGATAAAAAGGTCACGCAAATGAACTCTTTCTTGTCACGCCCTGATGAAGACCCTGTGAGGTTGAAACCGGTTGGCGTTTTTAGTTATGTACCCCAGTTAAAATAAAGGGTTTTTAAATTACTAAACACCATACTACTCCTTGTCTCTATGCAAGAGTCGCCTGAAGTAGGCCCAACGGCCAACAAGTTTTGATAATGTTCATGGCTGAGTAGAGTGGGCCCCCACCTCCATCAGTGGAGTAGTCCAGCAGCACTCCTTCCCTGCGGCAGGTGGGCCTATGGCACATGGTCATGTTGTCCTCACTGCCAATCCTCGCCCAGTACTCCACAAACCTGCCAACACAACACAACACACCACACCACACAGCCATGATGATGTCATATAGTACGCCCCACCAAATGGCAGCCGCCACAGGAAAACACAACAATAATACACACATGCATACACGCACGCACACACACACGCACGCATGCACGTACGCACGTACGCACGTACGCACGCACGCACGCACGCACACACGCACACACACACACACACACACACACACACACACACACACACACAAGCACACGCACACACACACGCACATGCGCGCACACACACACACACAGATACAAACACACACACACAAACGCATGCACATATGCACACACACACACACACACACACACACACACACACACACACACACACACACACACACACACACACACACACACACACACACACACACACACACACACACACACACACACACACACACACACACACTTGTAAACAACCCATGGCACTGTTAAACAAGTCCTCCTGGCAGCCTTTCTGATACAGAAATATGCTGTGGTAAATATAAACGTTAAGCCAAAAATGTCTGTGGAAATGTTCATTCATTCGCCTCCTGTTAGTCAAACGAGTTAACTTGTGGTCAACTGGACATTTTTTGGAGGTATTTTCCAGAACCTTTTTTTATTCTAATCTTATTTATGACATTTATTGTTTGTCTTGTCTACCTCATATTCATAGCATTTTATTTTATTAGTCATTACTATTTATTGCCACCAAGACTGTGAACCGAATTGCCCATTGCTGGGACGACTTAAATTTTCTGATTCTGATTTTGATTCTGATAAAAAGTCTAGTTGCTCCTCTAATTGTCTACCTGCCCTGCCTGATAATGTACAGTTGGGTTTACAGATCTGTTGAAGGCACATGCTCTGCTGTGACGGCATCCCTGTGGTGAGAACGAATTTCCCATAGGAACAATAATGTCTGTCTGTCTGTCAGTCAGTCAGTCAGTCAGTCAGTCAGTCAGTCTGTCTGTCTGTCTGTCTGTCTGTCTGTCTGTCTGTCTGTCTGTCTGTCTGTCTGTCTGTCTGTCTGTCTATCTATCTATCCTGTGTTTACTTTTTTGTTGACAGATAGAAAGGGGGGACTGACTTGGACCCGCGGAGGTCTAGGTCTGCGGTGACAGCTTGTCTGGCGTCGGCGCCACCGAAATAGAGAGCCGTGCCTTCCACCAGCACCCCGCAGTCCGTACAGGGACGGCCACCCTCCAGGACCTGCCACTGGGAACCACGGCCCCCCTCCCAATCAAAACGCTCCTTCAGAGAAGCCTAGAGCAGAGGAGGAGAGGAGAGGAGAGGAGAGGTGAGGTGAGGAGACGAGAGGAGAGGAGAGGAGAGGAGAGGAGAGGTGAGGTGAGGAGACGAGAGGAGGAGAATTGGGAAAAGAAGAGGAAAGAAAAGAAAAAAAGAAAGACGACAATATTAGCCAAAAATAACAAAAGAAGAGCAAGTGCCAATGACAGAGCCTAACTTCTGTCACTCATTACTTACTTCATCACGTCAAGTTTTTATTGCCCAATCATATTGCTAGACCATATATTGTACACAATCTGGACAAAGGCAAATACCACATATATTACAGTGCCAATACACATTGTTGAGGATCAGACATAGAGTGCATCCACTCATGACTGATGAGTACAGCTAGCTACCAACAATATAGAGATAGAAAGAAAAGAGGATTCAATATAAAATAAAACAAGACAGATGAACAGCTATTAACAGTCATAAGTAATCACTGTCAGTACTGCGTGCTACCAACAATACAAAGGTTATGAAAAGACGTCTCGATATAAAAGGAGACAAACTAATGAATGAGTCATGAGTAATAGTCGTCAGTCAGGGCTGCAGACAGGGCCGATGGCAAAACCATCTGAAAGGTCCCCCCTCTCAATGCATTCACTGTAATGGGAACCACACCACCCACCCGCTCCCTAGGCCTGGGACAACTGACCCCTTTGTCCCCCCTGTCAGCGGGCCTGCTGATGAGTGCTGCTAGTTACAGCAGTGTATCTCAACAGGGGTGCCGCACGCCCCCCTCAGGGGTGCCACGGAAATTGGCTGACGGTATGTAAAATTGACCTTAATAATTAAATAAATTATGTAATGTGATACATATTTGTCTACATTAATAAATTAATGCTTACTCAGTGGAATTTTTCATCCACCATTTACGCATAATGAAGTAAATTTAGGTCACCCCAGTATTGCATATACTGTATATAGCCTGTCTGAGATAAAGCTGCAACTTCGAACGTCTCCAAATGTATTACTTTTCTACGTTTGTGTGGTATCGGATGCGATGCCATGTTACGGCTTGTTGGCTTGGGGTGCCTTGAGATTTTTTATGAATTGAAAGGGTGCCTCGCCTAAAATAAGGTTGAGAAACACTGAGTTACAGTACCTTGAGAGGGGCGCTGGCGTAGCAGTTGGGTCCAGAGAAGCCGGGGTCACACAGGCAGCGCTGGTCCAGGCAGTCCCCATGGCCCCCGCAGTGGCCCTCGCACGCCGGCCCGATGTAGAAGTTCTCCAGCCCCCACTGCAGGTCTGAGTGCAGCTGGAAGAACCGGAAACGCACCGGCCTGGACATACATGTACCGACACATGCACACACACGCGCACACACACACACACACGCGTGAACACACGCTCGCACACACACACGCGTGCACACACACACACACACACACACACACACACACACACACACACACACACACACACACACACACACACACACACACACACACACACACACACACACACATAAACACACACACACACACACACATGCACACACAAAGACCCACGCACGCACGCACGCACGCACACACACACAAGCACACACACACACACAGACACACAAGCACACACACACACACACACACACACACACACACACACACACACACACACACACACACACACACACACACACACACACACACACACACACACACACACACACACATACACACACACACACAAACTACAGTTAAGTACATTTCAGCTGCTACTCTCGGTTCTTTATCATGCAGAGGTTATGAAGTAAGTTGGGCAGCCGTGACGAACTTTAGATCAGAGGATAGCAGGTTCGAATCCCACCCTTCCACTCCCTATCTCACTTCGTGGCTGAGGTGCCGTGCAGCAAGGCACCCAACCCCACACTGCTACAGGGACTGTAAACACTACCCAATACTTACTGTAAAATAACTGTAAGTCGCTTTGGATAACAAGCATCAGCAAAGTGTAATGTAATGTAATGTAATGTAATGTAATGTAATGATCGAAGCACTACACTCACGAGTCTGCTAGGTTGTCGGGTAAGGGGTAGACGGCCCTCTTCCAGCCCTCTGCGGGGAAGAAGACGGAGGGCTGGGACACCTGGCCACCGCAGCGGGGGTCGGCCGGCAGGCACTGGGGCACCAGGTACTTCCAGGTCACGCCAAAGTCCACCGAGTACTGCACGTGGACCTGGCGCTCAGCCGGCCTCTCGGGCAGGGAGCAGCCCACCGCAACCTGGGAACAACACACATCCATATGAAGGTAGAGTCTCGCTCGGTCCGTGTAGTGTTTAGCAGTGCTTTGTTCTACGTATTTGCTGATTTCACATGATGTGATTAATAAAAAAGGGATTAACAACTACACTTTTTTCCATTTTTCAGCAAATTGATGGCTGTCGCTTGTTTTTCTCATGGTTGGCAGTGGTCTAATATTAGATATGGGTTAGATATGGGTTATTAATTCTTATTTCTGTATATTGCATCTGCATCAGAGTGATGAGACAGCCGTTTAAAAAGGTTTGGCTTTGGAGTGACAAAAGACATGTTTAAAAAGTTAGGACAGAGTTGTATACCTTGAACTGCATGACCCAGCCCTTGTCAGGGATGATGTCATGAGTGACAGCGTACACCTCTCGGCCGTCGACATTTCCACACACCATCACGCCGTCAGGAGAGTTGCAGAAGCGCTCCACAGCACAGTCCTCAGAGAACAGCCAGTGCTCACCAACTAGAGAGAGAGAGGCATTAAGTGCATAAATGAAGAAGAGTACTTTTATTAATCCAGAGGGAAATGAAGGTGTCTGACAGCTTACATAAATACACAAACAAAATACATACACAAAGACATAATACACATCATTGAACATTGCAGTAAACATATAGCACAGCATTGAGTACAGCAACCAGCCTTACATCAGTTCAAATACCCAAACACGCACACTCACACGTGCTCTCAGAAAGTAGTGCGTATGGGATAGTATCTTCTTCATTCAAGTTTGCCTAAAGATATGGTTGATAATTTAATCAGCTGTTAGCTGAAATTTTAATATAATGTAATGTCTTACCAGTAGCTTCCGTATAATATAGCATACTAATTTCTATATAGTGTAATGTTTTACCAGTAGCCTCCTCGATGTCCTCGGTGGGGCTGCGGCTGGATGGTGTTCCGTCGGCAGCGGCCCTCTCGTGGTTGGGCAATGCCACGCCGCCGAATGTGTCGGAGATGTGTGCGCGCGAGTCGGAGCCGGAGATGAGCACGTTGTCCAGGGCCCAGTCCCCGTGGTCGGCCCCGTCGTGCTGAGGCTGCCACCAGCGCACTCGCACTCCCTCTTGACGAGCAGCAGGGGGCAGCAACACATTTACGAAGCTGACGAGAGAGAGAGCGGGGAGAGAGCAGATGCAGACATACACAGGCTGTCAGCAGCTGAAAAAAAGTCAAACTAGAAAAAAGTAGGCAAAGCTTCCAGAGAGGGAAGAGAGAAGACACACACATACAGTGGGTTGTCCGCAGCTGGAAAAGCACGTAAACCCTAAATGGTTCCCCCTACGGAGGCCTGCTGTGCTGGACATTAGATATAAGAACCTTTATTAACTGGTTTCCCTACCCAGGCTTGCTGTACTGGCCATTAGTAACTGGTGTAATGTAATGTAATGTAATGTAATGTAATGTAATGTAGTATTTCCCCTAACCAGGCTTGCTGTACTGGTCATTAGTAACTAGTTTCCCCTACCCAGGCTAGTTGTACTGATCACTAGTAACTGGTTTCTCCTACCAAGGCTTGCTGTACTGGTCGTAGAAGATCTCCATGAGCAGGCTAGTTGTATTTCCCCTACCCAAGCTTGCTGTACTGGTCGCTAGTGACTGGTCATTAGAGATATGAAGCTATAGTACCCAGGCTTGCTGTACTGGTCGTTAGTGACTGGTCATTAGAGATATGAAGCTATAGTACCCAGGCTTGCTGTACTGGTCGCTAGTGACTGGTCATTAGAGATATGAAGCTATAGTACCCAGGCTTGCTGTACTGGTCGTTAGTGACTGGTCATCAGAGATATGAAGCTATAGTACCCAGGCTTGCTGTACTGGTCGTTAGTGACTGGTCATGAGAGATATGAAGCTATAGTACCCAGGCTTGCTGTACTGGTCGTTAGTGACTGGTCATTAGAGATATGAAGCTATAGTACCCAGGCTTGCTGTACTGGTCGCTAGTGACTGGTCATTAGAGATATGAAGCTATAGTACCCAGGCTTGCTGTACTGGTCGTTAGTGACTGGTCATTAGAGATATGAAGCTATAGTACCCAGGCTTGCTGTACTGGTCGTTAGTGACTGGTCATCAGAGATATGAAGCTATAGTACCCAGGCTTGCTGTACTGGTCGCTAGTGACTGGTCATTAGAGATATGAAGCTATAGTACCCAGGCTTGCTGTACTGGTCGTTAGTGACTGGTCATCAGAGATATGAAGCTATAGTACCCAGGCTTGCTGTACTGGTCGTAGAAGATCTCCATGAGCAGGCTCCAGCTGATGCCTCCGTTCAGGCTGAACTCCAGCAGCACGCCCTGGTTACGGTTGCTAGGGGCGATCATGCAGCCGTACATAAAGTAGAACTGGATGAACTCGGCACTGGTCAAGTTGAGGTCCACCGTCACCAGCTGACGAGTACAGCTCTGTAGACACGCACACACATAGATGCAAACACAAATGCACGCACGCACAAACACACATAGACACACACATACAGACACACACACACACACAGAAAGAGGGAGAGAGAGAGAGAGAGAGAGAGAGAGAGAGAGGGAGAGAGAGAGAGAGAGAGAGAGAGACAGAGAGAAAGGGAGAGAGAGAGAAAGAGAAAGAGGGAGAGAGAGGAAGAGAGAGGGAGAGAGACAGAGAGAGAGAGAGAGAGAGAGGGAGAGAGAGGGGGAGAGAGAGAGACATCATCAAAGATTGAGATGTAAACATCAGCTGAGAGTTCAAAGCTGGGCTAAGTCCAGGTTGGTTCATGAATATTTACTTATTTGTGTCCCAATAGAATTAAAACTGTGCTGCACAAGCAAAGATGTACGACAGACAGACAAACACTCCCACCCACACATACACCTAAAACAACTATCCCCCACACAAACCACGCATGCGCGCGCACACACACACACACACACACACACACACACACACACACACACACACACACACACACACACACACACACACACACACACACACACACACACACACACACAACACACACACACACCACACACACACACACACACACACACACACACACACACACACACACACACACACACACACACACACACACACACACACACACACACACCCCACTGAGGTGCAGTGCTGCTCCGGATGCCACTGCTCCTCACACGCTGCTACCCCATGCACACCCACATACACACATGCGTACGCATGCACGCACACACACACACACACCCGCGCGCACACAGACACACGCACACACGCACACACACACTCACTCCACTGAAGTGCAGTGCTGCTCCGGATGCCACTGCTCCACACACGCTGCTGAGCTTGCCCCCCGTCAGCAGGTGCCAGTGGTTGAGGGCGGGGGCGCGGCTGAAGCTGTCCTTGAGCTGGGTGGGGAGCTGCACCAGGGGCTCGTCACAGTACTCACCACCCCACTCCTCATCACACCTGGGGGGCACACAAGGGGAAGAGGTGAGCCTTAAGACAGGCACACAAGGGGAAGAGGTGAGCCTTAAGACATCATAACATGTCTACAGTTAGCCTAATCACCACCCCACTCCTCATCACACCTGGGGGGCACACAAGGGGAAGAGGTGAGCCTTAAGACATCATAACATGTCTACAGTTAGCCTAATCACCACCCCACTCCTCATCACACCTGGGGGGCACACAAGGGGAAGAGGTGAGCCTTAAGACATCATAACATGTCTACAGTTAGCCTAATCACCACCCCACTCCTCATCACACCTGGGGGGCACACAAGGGGAAGAGGTGAGCCTTAAGACATCATAACATGTCTACAGTTAGCCTAATCACCACCCCACTCCTCATCACACCCGGGGGGCACACAAGGGGAAAATATGACCCTTATGATGAACCAGAGTAATATCATTATCCCACCGTCTACAGTTAGCCAAATCACCACCCCACTTCTCATCACACCTGCAGTGGGGGGACACAAGGGGGAGAGATGAACCTTAAGATGAACTAGAGCAGTGGTTCTCAAACGTTTTGCGTGAAGTACCACCTGAGAAAATATTGAGCTCTCCGAGTACCACATTGACAACCAACATTAGAATATCTCAGTAAAGGCCTTCCATATTCACTTTTGTCAGTCAATACAGGAGAGGTTCTTAATGGCATCAACAGCTATTGTCACATTCAGTTCAAGTTTGTTTTTACATTTCTTGCTTGCCTAGTATTATTCTGCATTATGTTTTCAGATTCATACAGTTCAATATTACAAAATGTGAGGCCAAAGAGACATTTTAGACTGCAACAACTTGATCAGCCTTCAAATCAATGCACAAAAAATGAATTCTTCCAAGTACCACCAGAGATGTCTCAAGTACCACCAGTGGTACGCGTACCACAGTTTGAGCACCACTGAACTAGAGCTACACCAACGACCCAGGATCGGGTCCTTTGCTGAACCTTCCCCATCTCTCTCTCCCATTCATTTCCTGTCAAATCTCTCACTTTCCTATCATATGTAAACTAATAAAAGACCAAATAATACATATTAAAAAGATGAACCAGAGTAATATCCGAACACTTCTACAGTTAGCCTGTTCACCTCCCCACTCCTCACCACACTTGTGGGGGATAGACAGGGGAAGATCACCCTTAAGATGAACCAGAATAATATTAGAACAGGAGTCAGTGACAGTAATTAGTTAGTTAATTGAGGTTGTAACCGGTTAAGCACACATTGCCAATTAACAGATTAGTTTACACAAGGGCTGTATAAGGCCATGCAAAAAACATTTTTGCATGTTTCTCTTTTAAGTCAGGACAAGACTATGTGTAGATGTCAGCAGTCACTCACAAGCAGCAACTGTAACGACTGTGTAGATGTCAGCTTTCAGTCATTTATGAAAAAAAGCATCATGTAGAGCCCAATGTTCAGTGTGGCATTCATTATAATAATAATAATAATAATAATAATAATAATAATAATAATAATAATAATAATAACTATTATATTTTTTTATAGATTCATAGTTTTTTATAATGCCTTTCATGGAACCCAAGGTCGCTTTAGAAACAATGTCATGGAGATTAACAAAGTGATGCAGGACAGGACAAGGCCAGACGTGCATTGTGCAATGAGTCTCGTCCAACCAGACATCACAAAGTAGTTTGTACCATAAATAGTTAGTTGAAAATAGTGACTCACACGCAGGAGCTCTGCTTGCAGCGTCCGTGTCCAGAGCACATGTCCGGGCAGCCGTCCCCGATGTAGAGGTTGTCCAGAGCCCACGTCTGCTGCTTGTCAAACGGAGCCTCCTGGAACCAGCGGAACCTCGTGGCCGGAGATCTGAGAATGCAGAGAACGAACTAACAGCTTAATGCGCAAATTCGTGCAACCTCGACAGCACGACAGCAGAGGCCTTAAATTCCATGCCATTTCCTTTTACATAAAACAAAACCATGTGTGTGCACTGCTGGGCTGGCCTCTCCACATCTGACTGCAAATGTATGTATGATGGGTTTATGTGCGAGTGTAAGCATATGTGTGTGAACATTTTTGTTGATGTTTTGAGAAATATAAAAGGAGAACTGTCAAGATGCACTGTGAATCGTTCAATCTGATGTATGAACTTGTGTGTGAAACCGTGTGTTTGTAGATGTATGAATAAGTTGTATGATAATCTGATGTATGAATCTGTGTGTGTGTGTGTGTGTGTGTGTGTGTGTGTGTGTGTGTGCGTGCGTGCGTGCGTGCGTGCGTGCATGCGTGCGTGCGTGCGTGCGTGTGTGTGCGTGTGTGAGTTTACCGTGTGTTTGTAGATGTATGAATAATTTTGTGTGTGTGTGTGTGTGTGTGTGTGTGTGTGTGTGTGTGTGTGTGTGTGTGTGTGTGTGTGTGTGTGTGTGTATGTGTCAGTGTGTGTGTGTGTGTGTGTGTGTTAATGCGTATGCAGTCTGTGCCTCATGGTACCTGGCGTAAGAGGGGATGGGGATGGTGACCCTGCCCCACTTGTTGTAAGTGTCTGAGACCAGCAGCCTCTGCAGCGTGTAGGAGGAGCAGTCTGGGCTGGTGGGCAGGCAGTCACGCACCAGCGGCTGCCACGACAGGCCCAGGTCCAGAGAGTACTCCAGCTCAATATCTATAAAACACACACACGCACACGCACACGCGTGCACGCACATGCACAAGCACGCACATATGCACGCACACACGCACGCACATATGCACGCACGCACACATGCACCCACACACGCACGCACACAAGCATTCGCACCACAAAAACATGCATAGTCACAAAATGTACATTTTCTGGTTACTTTCATTCATTACGTTGTAGCCCCAGTAAAATAGCAATTGCTTCTACAAAGTAGAATAAAACATCACACTCATCACACACATCACAACATTTCTTGATTTTATGATCATGGCCATTTTTTTCATGGACCCCTCTAACACACAAGAGGGGCAGGTCACAGTAGCAGCAATTTGTGACTAATACATTGCATTACATTACATTACACTTAGTTGAGGTTTTTATCCAATGCAACTTACAGTTACTTAGATACAGGGTATTGGTTACAGTCCCTGGAGCAATGTGGGGCTAGGTGCCTTGCTCAAGGACATTTCAGCCATGGATAGATGTGTAGGGAGGAGGGGACCACTATGCCACAGCTGCCACTTGTTACCAGGGGTTGATAATAGTTATCACTTCTCTTAACTGTGGTTGTGAATGCAACTGTGAGTAAGGCAGAGGGGGCAGCTCACACTGGCAGGAGTTAGAGATGAAGGTGCTGTTTCCACGTAGCAGGATATTTTTTTAGCAGGGTATTTTTTTCTCCTGTTAGGTGTAAACGCAACATGTGGATAAAAATAAATCCTCCATTGTAACGAATGCGTTTCAGCCCCCTAAACAGGATATTTTTTTCTCCTGCTTTTTATACCTGGATTTTAAATATCTGCTACGTGGAAACGGAAGGCCAAAACCAATGCAAAACCAATACAACCAGGAGAAAAAAATATCCACATATAAAAATATCCAGCTACGTGTAAACGGCACCTAATACCAGTGTTTGCTTGGCAACAACTACTGTTTTTGTGAAATATGTTTGTGATTGTGAATGCAACTGCAAGTGAGGGAGCTCACAGTAGCAGGAGTTTGTGACGGAGCAGGATGCGGAGAAGTCGAACTGGATGAAGGCGTCCTGGCCCACGCTGATGTCGGTGGTGACCCCATAGCGCGTGTTGGACTTCTCGATGAAGGCGAAGGCCTCTCCGTCCGAGCCGCAGACAGGCATGCGGGTGCCGCCGGGGTGCAGGAGCCAGGAGCGCCCGTCTGTGGAGGAGAAGTCGTCCTCAAGGGGGCCCCAGCCACTGGCACTGCCCCCCACAACCACCTGTGGGTACCAGACATGAGAACATACGCACAAACGTGCATGCACACACAAACGCACACATACACAAACGCATGCATGCACACACAAGCAAACACACAAACACACGCACAAACACACACACACACACATACCCGCATGCATGCACAAACACACACACACACACACACACACACACACACACACACACACACACACACACACACACACACACACACACGCATATGTGCATGCAATCATATGCAGACAGGCAGGCAGGCAGGGAGACAGACAGACAGGTAGACACACACATGTACGCACACGCGCACACCCACACGTGCATGCAGTACACAGACAGACAGACAGACAGACAGACAGACAGACAGACAGACAGACACACACACACACACAGACACACACACACACACACACACACACACACACACACACACACACACACACACACACACACACACAAGAAGTAGAGCAATATTTAATAAACATTATATAAGGGCCAAGCCAACCTTTCACTAACCCCAAGCCCATTGGATTACAGCACACAGACACGCATACGCATGAGAAGTAGAGCCACATTTAATAAACATCATCACGCAAAGAGCTAGCCAGCCTTTATCTGACCCACAGACCATTTATTGGGATTACAGTAAATTACTTTAAATTATGTCCACTCCACATGTGTGCTTTTGCATTTTTGACACAGAACACCATGCACACTCACACACACACGCACGCACGCAAGCACGCACACAGACACGCACGCACACAGACACGCACGCACACAGACACACACAGACACACACACACACACACACACACACACACACACACACACACACACACACACACACACACACACACACACACACACACACACACACACACACTATTGTGGTTACAGTTCACACAGCAATGTTTGCCAAAGCCTCTGGGGCTTATATGAAAGCAGAAAATAATGGACATAAAACAGCCAGTAAATAAGATTATAAACTCCACTGTCTCAATAACATTATGATAAAATTACACCAGCACATAAAAGAGCAAGAGAGAGAGAGAGAGAGAGAGAGAGAGAGAGAAATCCCTCAAGGGATATGACTCACACTATACTGTGCATGTTCTCCAAGAGTATGAGTTCAGCAAAATAAAGAAGTAAATAAATCTTTTTTCTAAAAATCCGGGGTCATGCTGATCTAGTGGAATTCAGTCACTTTAGGTGACGAGCAGCCAAAAATAATGCAAACAAACAAACAAACATATAAATAAATAATTCTCTTAAGTAAATTCATGAAAATATCTGAATAAATAAACAAACAAATAAACAGTCTGCAAAATTCACAAAGTTCAAAGGCAGTCCAGTCTATTGTAGGCCTGCCAGTCATTAGCCTACTTTAGGAAGAATGTATGAATGAATGCACGCTCACTTAACTAACTACCTGATTACTAACTAACTAACTAAAGCTACTTTCACATACGCTACTCGCTTCTCGCTAATTCGCTAACTCGCCTACTCGTTCATGGAACGTTCGCTAAACGTTCCTACGAGTTTAACTGCCAATGCAAAAGTACTGTCAGTTATCCAAAGTCTGTATTCCAACTGGTTACTAGCAGTGCTTTACACTAACTTTTTCGCTTACCAGCCATTTTGGCTAGTGGTTTTCCTGTCTCACTAGCCATTGGGCCTCTTCACTAGCCATAATTTTCTTAACCATCATAGCAGCTTTAATGAATTATATAATAGGCTGTAATAATGTAATGTAGGATAATATAGGCCTAACATAATATAATATAATATAATATAATATAATATAATATAATATAATATAATATAATATAATATAATATAATATAATATAGGCCTAATATAATATAATATAATATAATATAATATAATATAATATAATATAATATAATATAATAGCCTATAATATAATACAATATAATATAGGGCCTAATAACTAGAATTGTTATTAACTGGTCCATGCATGCATGCATGCTATAAGAACAGATTAACTTATCTGAGGAATGGCATAGCCGTGCAGAAACACCAAGCACAGTGTTGTGGAAGGGCACAAATGTAAGCTAGGCCTACATGAGAGCAAAATATTTCCGTCTTTGATCTGAAGGGCACTTTCGATGCGCAAAGTAGATAGTGCAAAGTCATTGCCAAGCTTCGCATGTCCTCGGTCATGGATGTAGAATAACACCTCTTCTGGAATATTTTCTCATAAAAGTAGGCTATCCACTAGAAGGCACACGCATATGCGGCCGGTAACTACAGAAGGAGCTACGACTTCCTTTCATTCCGTTTAATATTGAGTTGTTTAAAATATAGGCTAAACGGACGCAAGGCAAGATGGGCACATGCGAAGGGACATGGGACATGATTTGTGCAGTCTGGAAGGCTACTACTGCGCATTGTTTAAGCCCCGTTTGACAGTCGGGAACAACGGCACAAGAAACATGGAGGAATATTAAGGTATGATGACATACAGGCAAATCAGAAAATTATTGAAACCGAACATTATTAATGCCGCATGTGTCCTTGTCTTATCACTGCGCTAATTAGTCTCAAGACTTTCACAAGACTGAGGTGTTCTCCTCTCGCCTTGGTCATTTTAATGTCCACTACTACTAGGCTATGCATTGTAATGACAGATCCCAAAACAGGTCAGTTGAGATGAACTTCGCTACTTTATTTTCACGTGAAGGTTTTCAGTGACATTTCCAAACGCGCGCTGATGTGCTGCTGGTACCTCGCTGCTGCCACTCATATTCGCAAGACTAGCTCTATCAGATTCCTCTCGCGCCTGAGGCACAGGTGACACGTGACACAGGTGCTTCATGGGTATTGTAGGCTCGCGAAATCGCATTGCATTGCGCTTGTAGCAAAGACGGTCTGAGGGGAAAAACTACAAAATGCGGTGCCTCATCATTTAGAATAGTAACGGACCCGCCAGAATGGCTAGTGAACCTTCGGTATCTACTATCCAACGCCGACTTTCACCCGCATTTGGCTACCTGGCGTGTGTTAGTGTTAAGCCCTGGTTACTAGCTAACACGCCTCGCTCATAGTTAAAATATTTCTATCTCAGAATCCGCCCACATTGCATCGCTTGTACACTTGTCACTTCACTGGAACACATAGACATTCTATAGACTTAACATGCTGAGTGAGTAACTAGTAGTGATGTGTGTGAACTAACTTAACTAACATTAGAGTACACTACAACTAACTAACCAACCAAGCAAGGCCTGCCACCAGCGCAGTTCTCGTCTATTTCTTATCACTGTACCTTGTCGATGACCCATGGGCTGTGGAAGTGTCCGTTCTCGGAGGGCTGCCACCAGCGTAGGCGCGTGGCGGAGGTGCGTGCCCTCAGGGGGATCTCCAGGGCCACCAGGTGCGCCTGGTTGCTGCTGTTGCTGTACAGGAACTCCTGCAGCAGGCTCCAACTCAGCCCGCCGTCCACGCTGAACTGCAGCAGCACCGGCTGGGAGCGCGGGTCCGGAGCCGCCTTGCCACAGCCCAGACGCAGGAAGAACTGCACAAACCTGTAGAGAACGGAGGAGAGGAGTTGGTTTCATTACGGGGCACAACTCATTGTAGGACCGCCATTTGGGGGCCCTGGGCAAAATACAGATACGCAGCCCTTTTGAGTTA